>NW_027617349.1:0-125000 GCF_964187855.1 Myxine glutinosa
TTTCAACACTAACACAAGTGCGAAAAGTGGTTTTTCAACACTAACACAAGTGCGAAAAGTGGTTTTTCTACACTAACACAAGTGCGAAAAGTGTTTTTTCCACACTAATACAAGTGCAAAAGTGGTTTCCTGCACCAACACAAGTGCGAAAAGTGGTTTTTCAACACTAACACAAGTGCGAAAAGTGGTTTTTTCAACACTAACACAAGTGCGAAAAGTGGTTTTTCAACACTATCACAAGTGCAAAAAGTGTTTTTTCCACACTAATACAAGTGCAAAAGTGGTTTCCTGCACAACACAAGTGCAAAAAGTGGTTTTTCAACACTAACACAAGTGCGAAAAGTGGTTTTTCCACACTAATACAAGTGCAAAAGTGGTTTCCTGCACCAACACTAGCGCGAAAAGTGGTTTTTCAACACTAACACAAGTGCGAAAAGTGGTTTTTCAACACTATCACAAGTGCAAAAAGTGTTTTTTCCACACTAATACAAGTGCAAAAGTGGTTTCCTGCACCAACACAAGTGCGAAAAGTGGTTTTTCAACACTAACACAAGTGCGAAAAGTGGTTTTTCAACACTAACACAAGTGCGAAAAGTGGTTTTTCAACATAAACACAAGTGCGAAAAGTGTTTTTTCCACACTAATACAAGTGCAAAGTCGTTTCCTGCACCAACACAAGTGCGAAAAGTGGTTTTTCAACACTAACACAAGTGCGAAAAGTGGTTTTTCAACACTAACACAAGTGCGAAAAGTGGTTTTTCAACATTAACACAAGTGCGAAAAGTGTTTTTTCCACACTAATACAAGTGCAAAAGTGGTTTCCTGCACCAACACAAGTGCGAAAAGTGGTTTTTCAACACTAACACAAGTGCGAAAAGTGGTTTTTCCACACTAATACAAGTGGAAAAGTGGTTTCCTGCACCAACACAAGTGCGAAAAGTGGTTTTTCAACACTAACACAAGTGCGAAAAGTGGTTTTACAACACTAACACAAGTGCGAAAAGTGGCTTTTCAACACTAACACAAGTGCGAAAAGTGGTTTTTCCACACTAATACAAGTGCAAAAGTGGTTTCCTGCACCAACACAAGTGCGAAAAGTGGTTTTTCAACACTAACACAAGTGCGAAAAGTGGTTTTTCAACACTAACACAAGTGCGAAAAGTGGGTTTTTCAACACTAACACAAGTGCGAAAAGTGTTTTTTCCACACTAATACAAGTGCAAAAGTGGTTTCCTGCACCAACACAAAGCGAAAAGTGGTTTTTCAACACTAACACAAGTGCGAAAAGTGGTTTTACAACACTAACACAAGTGCGAAAAGTTGTTTTTCAACACTAACACAAACACAAGTGTGAAAAGTGGTTTTTCCACACTAATACAAGTGCAAAAGTGGTTTTTCAACACTATCACAAGTGCAAAAAGTCTTTATTCCACACTAATACAAGTGCAAAAGTGGTTTCCTGCACCAACACAAGTGCGAAAAGTGGTTTTTCAACACTAACACAAGTGCGAAAAGTGGTTTTTCAACACTATGACAAGTGCAAAAAGTGTTTTTTCCACACTCATACAAGTGCAAAAGTGGTTTCCTGCACCAACACAAGTGCGAAAAGTGGTTTTCAACACTAACACAAGTGCGAAAAGTGGTTTTTCAACACTAACACAAGTGCGAAAAGTGGTTTTTCTACACTAACACAAGTGCGAAAAGTGTTTTTCCACACCAATACAAGTGCAAAAGTGGTTTCCTGCACCAACACAAGTGCGAAAAGTGGTTTTTCAACACTAACACAAGTGCGAAAAGTGGTTTTTCAACACTAACACAAGTGCGAAAAGTGGTTTTTCAACACTATCACAAGTGCAAAAAGTGTTTTTCCACACTAATACAAGTGCAAAAGTGGTTTCCTGCTCCAACACAAGTGCAAAAAGTGGTTTTTCAACACTAACACAAGTGCGAAAAGTGGTTTTTCAACACTAACACAAGTGCGAAAAGTGGTTTTTCCACACTAATACAAGTGCAAAAGTGGTTTCTGCACCAACACTAGCGCGAAAAGTGGTTTTTCAACACTAACACAAGTGCGAAAAGTGGTTTTTCAACACTAACACAAGTGCGAAAAGTGGTTTTTCAACACTAACACAAGTGCGAAAAGTGGTTTTTCAACATTAACACAAGTGCGAAAAGTGTTTTTTCCACACTAATACAAGTGCAAAAGTGGTTTCCTGCACCAACACAAGTGCGAAAAGCGGTTTTTCAACACTAACACAAGTGCGAAAAGTGGTTTTTCAACACTAACACAGTGCGAAAAGTGGTTTTTCCACACTAATACAAGTGCAAAAGTGGTTTCCTGCACCAACACAAGTGCGAAAAGTGGTTTTTCAACACTAACAAAAGTGCGAAAAGTGGTTTTTCAACACTATCACAAGTGCAAAAAGTCTTTTTTCCACACTAATACAAGTGCAAAAGTGGTTTCCTGCACCAACACAAGTGCGAAAAGTGGTTTTACAACACTAACACAAGTGCGAAAAGTGGCTTTTCAACACTAACACAAGTGCGAAAAGTGGTTTTTCCACACTAATACAAGTGCAAAAGTGGTTTCCTGCACCAACACAAGTGCGAAAAGTGGTTTTACAACACTAACACAAGTGCGAAAAGTGGTTTTTCAACACTATCACAAGTGCAAAAACTGTTTTTTCCACACTAATACAAGTGCAAAAGTGGTTTCCTGCACCAACACAAGTGCAAAAAGTGGTTTTTCAACACTAACACAAGTGCGAAAAGTGGTTTTTCAACACTAACACAAGTGCGAAAAGTGGTTTTTCAACACTAACACAAGTGCGAAAAGTGTTTTTTCCACACTAATACAAGTGCAAAAGTGGTATCCTGCACCAACACAAATGCGAAAAGTGGTTTTTCAACACTAACACAAGTGCGAAAAGTGGTTTTACAACACTAACACAAGTGCGAAAAGTTGTTTTTCAACACTAACACAAGTGTAAAAAGTGGTTTTTCCACACTAATACAAGTGCAAAAGTGGTTTCCTGCACCAACACAAGTGCGAAAAGTGGTTTTTCAACACTAACACAAGTGCGAAAAGTTGCTTTTCAACACTAACACAAGTGCAAAAAGTGGTTTTTTCCACACTAATACAAGTGCAAAAGTGGTTTCCTGCACCAACACAAGTGCGAAAAGTGGTTTTTCAACACGAACACAAGTGCGAAAATTGGTTTTTCAACACTAACACAAGTGCGAAAAGTGTTTTTTCCACACTAATACAAGTGCAAAAGTGGTTTCCTGCACCAACACAAGTGCGAAAAGTGGTTTTTCAACACTAACGACAAGTGCGAAAAGTGGTTTTTCCACACTAATACAAGTGCAAAAGTGGTTTCCTGCACCAACACAAGTGCGAAAAGTGGTTTTTCAACACTAACAAAAGTGCGAAAAGTGGTTTTTCAACACTATCACAAGTGCAAAAAGTCTTTTTTCCACACTAATACAAGTGCAAAAGTGGTTTCCTGCACCAACACAAGTGCGAAAAGTGGTTTTACAACACTAACACAAGTGCGAAAAGTGGCTTTTCAACACTAACACAAGTGCGAAAAGTGGTTTTTCCACACTAATACAAGTGCAAAAGTGGTTTCCTGCACCAACACAAGTGCGAAAAGTGGTTTTTCAACACGAACACAAGTGCGAAAAGTGGTTTTTCAACACTAACACAAGTGCGAAAAGTGGTTTTTCAACACTAACACAAGTGCCAAAAGTGGTTTTCCACACTAATACAAGTGCAAAAGTGGTTTCCTGCACCAACACAAGTGCGAAAAGTTGTTTTTCAACACTAACATAAGTGTGAAAAGTGGTTTTCCACACTAATACAAGTGCAAAAGTGGTTTCCTGCACCAACACAAATGCGAAAAGTGGTTTTTCAACACTAACACAGGTGCGAAAAGTGGTTTTTCAACACTATCACAAGTGCGAAAAGTGTTTTTTCCACACTAATACAAGTGCAAAAGTGGTTTCCTGCACCAACACAAGTGCGAAAAGTGGTTTTTCAACACTAACACAAATGCGAAAAGTGGTTTTCCAACACTAACACAAGTGCGAAAAGTGGTTTTTCCACACTAATACAAGTGCAATAGTGGTTTCATGCACCAACACAAGTGCGAAAAGTGGTTTTTCAACACTATCAAAAGTGCAAAAAGTGTTTTTTGCACACTAATACAAGTGCAAAAGTGGTTTCCTGCACCAACACAAGTGCGAAAAGTGGTTTTTCAACACTAACACAAGTGCGAAAAGTGGTTTTTCAACACTAACACAAGTGCGAAAAGTGGTTTTTCAACACTAACACAAGTGCGAAAAGTGGTTTTTCCACACTAATACAAGTGCAAAAGTGGTTTCCTGCACCAACACAAGTGCGAAAAGTGGTTTTTCAACACTAACACAAGTGCGAAAAGTGGTTTTTCAACACTAACACAAGTGCGAAAAGTGGTTTATCAACACTATCACAAGTGCAAAAAGTGTTTTTTCCACACTAATACAAGTGCAAAAGTGGTTTCCTGCACCAACACATGTGCGAAAAGTGGTTTTTCAACACTAACACAAGTGCGAAAAGTGGTTTTTCAACACTAACACAAGTGAGAAAAGTGGTTTTTCCACACTAATACAAGTGCAAAAGTGGTTTCCTGCACCAACACAAGTGCGAAAAGTGGTTTTTCAACACTAACACAAGTGCGAAAAGTGGTTTTTCAACACTAACACAAGTGCGAAAAGTGGTTTTTCAACACTAACATAAGAGCGAAAAGTGTTTTTTCCACACTAATACAAGTGCAAAAGTGGTTTCCTGCACCAACACAAGTGCGAAAAGTGGTTTTTCAACACTAACACAAGTGCGAAAAGTGGTTTTTCAACACTATCACAAGTGCAAAAAGTCTTTATTCCACACTAATACAAGTGCAAAAGTGGTTTCCTGCACCAACACAGGTGCGAAAAGTGGTTTTTCAACACTAACACAAGTGCGAAAAGTGGTTTTTCAACACTAACACAAGTGCGAAAAGTGGTTTTTCAACACTATGACAAGTGCAAAAAGTGTTTTTTCCACACTCATACAAGTGCAAAAGTGGTTTCCTGCACCAACACAAGTGCAAAAAGTGGTTTTTCAACACTAACACAAGTGCGAAAAGTGGTTTTTCAACACTAACACAAGTGCGAAAAGTGGTTTTTCTACACTAACACAAGTGCGAAAAGTGTTTTTTCCACACTAATACAAGTGCAAAAGTGGTTTGCTGCACCAACACAAGTGCGAATAGTGGTTTTTCAACACTAACACAAGTGCGAAAAGTGGTTTTTCAACACTAACACAAGTGCGAAAAGTGGTTTTTCAACACTAACACAAGTGCGAAAAGTGGTTTTTCAACACTATCACAAGTGCAAAAAGTGTTTTTTCCACACTAATACAAGTGCAAAAGTGGTTTCCTGCACCAACACAAGTGCAAAAAGTGGTTTTTCAACACTAACACAAGTGCGAAAAGTGGTTTTTCAACACTATCACAAGTGCAAAAAGTGTTTTTCCACACTAATACAAGTGCAAAAGTGGTTTCCTGCTCCAACACAAGTGCAAAAAGTGGTTTTTCAACACTAACACAAGTGCAAAAAGTGGTTTTTCAACACTAACACAAGTGCAAAAAGTGGTTTTTCAACACTAACACAAGTGCGAAAAGTGGTTTTTCAACACTAACATAAGAGCGAAAAGTGTTTTTTCCACACTAATACAAGTGCAAAAGTGGTTTCCTGCACCAACACAAGTGCGAAAAGTGGTTTTTCAACACTAACACAAGTGCGAAAAGTGGTTTTTCAACACTATCACAAGTGCAAAAAGTCTTTATTCCACACTAATACAAGTGCAAAAGTGGTTTCCTGCACCAACACAGGTGCGAAAAGTGGTTTTTCAACACTAACACAAGTGCGAAAAGTGGTTTTTCAACACTAACACAAGTGCGAAAAGTGGTTTTTCAACACTATGACAAGTGCAAAAAGTGTTTTTTCCACACTCATACAAGTGCAAAAGTGGTTTCCTGCACCAACACAAGTGCGAAAAGTGGTTTTTCAACACTAACACAAGTGCGAAAAGTGGTTTTTCAACACTAACACAAGTGCGAAAAGTGGTTTTTCTACACTAACACAAGTGCGAAAAGTGTTTTTTCCACACTAATACAAGTGCAAAAGTGGTTTCCTGCACCAACACAAGTGCGAATAGTGGTTTTTCAACACTAACACAAGTGCGAAAAGTGGTTTTTCAACACTAACACAAGTGCGAAAAGTGGTTTTTCAACACTAACAGAAGTGCGAAAAGTGGTTTTTCAACACTATCACAAGTGCAAAAAGTGTTTTTTCCACACTAATACAAGTGCAAAAGTGGTTTCCTGCACCAACACAAGTGCAAAAAGTGGTTTTTCAACACTAACACAAGTGCGAAAAGTGGTTTTTCAACACTATCACAAGTGCAAAAAGTGTTTTTCCACACTAATACAAGTGCAAAAGTGGTTTCCTGCTCCAACACAAGTGCAAAAAGTGGTTTTTCAACACTAACACAAGTGCGAAAAGTGGTTTTTCAACACTAACACAAGTGCAAAAAGTGGTTTTTCCACACTAATACAAGTGGAAAAGTGGTTTCCTGCACCAACACAAGTGCGAAAAGTGGTTTTACAACACTAACACAAGTGCGAAAAGTGGCTTTTCAACACTAACACAAGTGCGAAAAGTGGTTTTTCCACACTAATACAAGTGCAAAAGTGGTTTCCTGCACCAACACAAGTGCGAAAAGTGGTTTTTCAACACTAACACAAGTGCGAAAAGTGTTTTTTCCACACTAATACAAGTGCAAAAGTGGTTTCCTGCACCAACACAAATGCGAAAAGTGGTTTTTCAACACTAACACAAGTGCGAAAAGTGGTTTTACAACACTAACACAAGTGCGAAAAGTTGTTTTTCAACACTAACACAAGTGTGAAAAGTGGTTTTTCCACACTAATACAAGTGCAAAAGTGGTTTCCTGCACCAACACAAGTGCGAAAAGTGGTTTTTCAACACTAACACAAGTGCGAAAAGTGGCTTTTCAACACTAACACAAGTGCAAAAAGTGGTTTTTCAACACTAACACAAGTGCGAAAAGTGGTTTTTCAACACTAACACAAGTGCGAAAAGTGGTTTTTCAACACTATCACAAGTGCAAAAAGTCTTTATTCCACACTAATACAAGTGCAAAAGTGGTTTCCTGCACCAACACAAGTGCGAAAAGTGGTTTTTCAACACTAACACAAGTGAGAAAAGTGGTTTTTCAACACTATGACAAGTGCAAAAAGTGTTTTTTCCACACTCATACAAGTGCAAAAGTGGTTTCCTGCACCAACACAAGTGCGAAAAGTGGTTTTTCAACACTAACACAAGTGCGAAAAGTGGTTTTTCAACACTAACACAAGTGCGAAAAGTGGTTTTTCTACACTAACACAAGTGCGAAAAATGTTTTTTCCACACTAATACAAGTGCAAAAGTGGTTTCCTGCACCAACACAAGTGCGAAAAGTGGTTTTTCAACACTAACACAAGTGCGAAAAGTGGTTTTTCAACACTAACATAAGTGCGAAAAGTGGTTTTTCAACACTATCACAAGTGCAAAAAGTGTTTTTTCCACACTAATACAAGTGCAAAAGTGGTTTCCTGCACCAACACAAGTGCAAAAAGTGGTTTTTCAACACTAACACAAGTGCGAAAAGTGGTTTTTCAACACTATCACAAGTGCAAAAAGTGTTTTTGCACACTAATACAAGTGCAAAAGTGGTTTCCTGCTCCAACACAAGTGCAAAAAATGGTTTTTCAACACTAACACAAGTGCGAAAAGTGGTTTTTCAACACTAACACAAGTGCGAAAAGTGGTTTTTCCACACTAATACAAGTGCAAAAGTGGTTTCCTGCACCAACACTAGCGCGAAAAGTGGTTTTTCAACACTAACACAAGTGCGAAAAGTGGTTTTTCAACACTAACACAAGTGCGAAAAGTGGTTTTTCAACACTAACACAAGTGCGAAAAGTGGTTTTTCAACATTAACACAAGTGCGAAAAGTGTTTTTTCCACACTAATACAAGTGCAAAAGTGGTTTCCTGCACCAACACAAGTGCGAAAAGCGGTTTTTCAACACTAACACAAGTGCGAAAAGTGGTTTTTCAACACTAACACAAGTGCGAAAAGTGGTTTTTCAACACTAACACAGTGCGAAAAGTGGTTTTTCCACACTAATACAAGTGCAAAAGTGGTTTCCTGCACAAACACAAGTGCGAAAAGTGGTTTTTCAACACTATCACAAGTGCAAAAAGTCTTTTTTCCACACTAATACAAGTGCAAAAGTGGTTTCCTGCACCAACACAAGTGCGAAAAGTGGTTTTACAACACTAACACAAGTGCGAAAAGTGGCTTTTCAACACTAACACAAGTGCGAAAAGTGGTTTTTCCACACTAATACAAGTGCAAAAGTGGTTTCCTGCACCAACACAAGTGCGAAAAGTGGTTTTACAACACTAACACAAGTGCGAAAAGTGTTTTTTCAACACTAACACAAGTGCGAAAAGTGGTTTTTCAACACTAACACCACTGCGAAAAGTGGTTTTTCAACACTAACACAAGTGCCAAAAGTGGTTTTCCACACTAATACAAGTGCAAAAGTGGTTTCCTGCACCAACACGTGCGAAAAGTGGTTTTTCAACACTAACACAGGTGCGAAAAGTGGTTTTTCAACACTATCACAAGTGCCAAAAGTGTTTTTTCCACACTAATACAAGTGCAAAAGTGGTTTCCTGCACCAACACAAGTGCGAAAAGTGGTTTTTCAACACTAACACAAATGCGAAAAGTGGTTTTCCAACACTAACACAAGTGCGAAAAGTGGTTTTTCCACACTAATACAAGTGCAAAAGTGGTTTCCTGCACCAACACAAGTGCTAAAAGTGGTTTTTCAACACTAACACAAGTGCGAAAAGTGGTTTTTCAACACTAACACAAGTGCGAAAAGTGGTTTATCAACACTATCACAAGTGCAAAAAGTGTTTTTTCCACACTAATACAAGTGCAAAAGTGGTTTCCTGCACCAACACATGTGCGAAAAGTGGTTTTTCAACACTAACACAAGTGAGAAAAGTGGTTTTTCCACACTAATACAAGTGCAAAAGTGGTTTCCTGCACCAACACAAGTGCGAAAAGTGGTTTTTCAACACTAACACAAGTGCGAAAAGTGGTTTTTCAACACTAACACAAGAGCGAAAAGTGTTTTTTCCACACTAATACAAGTGCAAAAGTGGTTTCCTGCACCAACACAAGTGCGAAAAGTGGTTTTTCAACACTAACACAAGTGCGAAAAGTGGTTTTTCAACACTAACACAAGTGCAAAAAGTGGTTTTTCAACACTAACACAAGTGCGAAAAGTGATTTTTCCACACTAATACAAGTGCAAAAGTGGTTTCCTGCACCAACACAAGTGCGAAAAGTGGTTTTCAACACTAACAAAAGTGCGAAAAGTGGTTTTTCAACACTATCACAAGTGCAAAAAGTCTTTATTCCACACTAATACAAGTGCAAAAGTGGTTTCCTGCACCAACACAAGTGCGAAAAGTGGTTTTTCAACACTAACACATGTGCGAAAAGTGGCTTTTCAACACTAACACAAGTGCAAAAAGTGGTTTTTCAACACTAACACAAGTGCGAAAAGTGGTTTTTCAACACTATCACAAGTGCAAAAAGTCTTTATTCCACACTAATACAAGTGCAAAAGTGGTTTCCTGCACCAACACAAGTGCGAAAAGTGGTTTTTCAACACTAACACAAGTGCGAAAAGTGGCTTTTCAACACTAACACAAGTGCAAAAAGTGGTTTTTCAACACTAACACAAGTGCGAAAAGTGGTTTTTCAACACTATCACAAGTGCAAAAAGTCTTTATTCCACACTAATACAAGTGCAAAAGTGGTTTCCTGCACCAACACAAGTGCGAAAAGTGGTTTTTCAACACTAACACAAGTGCGAAAAGTGGCTTTTCAACACTAACACAAGTGCAAAAAGTGGTTTTTCAACACTAACACAAGTGCGAAAAGTGGTTTTTCAACACTATCACAAGTGCAAAAAGTCTTTATTCCACACTAATACAAGTGCAAAAGTGGTTTCCTGCACCAACACAAGTGCGAAAAGTGGTTTTTCAACACTAACACAAGTGCGAAAAGTGGTTTTTCAACACTATGACAAGTGCAAAAAGTGTTTTTTCCACACTCATACAAGTGCAAAAGTGGTTTCCTGCACCAACACAAGTGCGAAAAGTGGTTTTTCAACACTAACACAAGTGCGAAAAGTGGTTTTTCAACACTAACACAAGTGCGAAAAGTGGTTTTTCTACACTAACACAAGTGCGAAAAGTGTTTTTTCCACACTAATACAAGTGCAAAAGTGGTTTCCTGCACCAACACAAGTGCGAAAAGTGGTTTTTCAACACTAACACAAGTGCGAAAAGTGGTTTTTCAACACTAACACAAGTGCGAAAAGTGGTTTTTCAACACTATCACAAGTGCAAAAAGTGTTTTTTCCACACTAATACAAGTGCAAAAGTGGTTTCCTGCACCAACACAAGTGCAAAAAGTGGTTTTTCAACACTAACACAAGTGCGAAAAGTGGTTTTTCCACACTAATACAAGTGCAAAAGTGGTTTCCTGCACCAACACTAGCGCGAAAAGTGGTTTTTCAACACTAACACAAGTGCGAAAAGTGGTTTTTCAACACTATCACAAGTGCAAAAAGTGTTTTTTCCACACTAATACAAGTGCAAAAGTGGTTTCCTGCACCAACACAAGTGCGAAAAGTGGTTTTTCAACACTAACACAAGTGCGAAAAGTGGTTTTTCAACACTAACACAAGTGCGAAAAGTGGTTTTTCAACATAAACACAAGTGCGAAAAGTGTTTTTTCCACACTAATACAAGTGCAAAAGTCGTTTCCTGCACCAACACAAGTGCGAAAAGTGGTTTTTCAACACTAACACAAGTGCGAAAAGTGGTTTTTCAACACTAACACAAGTGCGAAAAGTGGTTTTTCAACATTAACACAAGTGCGAAAAGTGTTTTTTCCACACTAATACAAGTGCAAAAGTGGTTTCCTGCACCAACACAAGTGCGAAAAGTGGTTTTTCAACACTAACACAAGTGCGAAAAGTGGTTTTTCCACACTAATACAAGTGGAAAAGTGGTTTCCTGCACCAACACAAGTGCGAAAAGTGGTTTTTCAACACTAACACAAGTGCGAAAAGTGGTTTTACAACACTAACAGAAGTGCGAAAAGTGGCTTTTCAACACTAACACAAGTGCGAAAAGTGGTTTTTCCACACTAATACAAGTGCAAAAGTGGTTTCCTGCACCAACACAAGTGCGAAAAGTGGTTTTTCAACACTAACACAAGTGCGAAAAGTGGTTTTTCAACACTAACACAAGTGCGAAAAGTGGTTTTTCAACACTAACACAAGTGCGAAAAGTGTTTTTTCCACACTAATACAAGTGCAAAAGTGGTTTCCTGCACCAACACAAAGCGAAAAGTGGTTTTTCAACACTAACACAAGTGCGAAAAGTGGTTTTACAACACTAACACAAGTGCGAAAAGTTGTTTTTCAACACTAACACAAGTGTGAAAAGTGGTTTTTCCACACTAATACAAGTGCAAAAGTGGTTTTTCAACACTATCACAAGTGCAAAAAGTCTTTATTCCACACTAATACAAGTGCAAAAGTGGTTTCCTGCACCAACACAAGTGCGAAAAGTGGTTTTTCAACACTAACACAAGTGCGAAAAGTGGTTTTTCAACACTATGACAAGTGCAAAAAGTGTTTTTTCCACACTCATACAAGTGCAAAAGTGGTTTCCTGCACCAACACAAGTGCGAAAAGTGGTTTTTCAACACTAACACAAGTGCGAAAAGTGGTTTTTCAACACTAACACAAGTGCGAAAAGTGGTTTTTCTACACTAACACAAGTGCGAAAAGTGTTTTTTCCACACCAATACAAGTGCAAAAGTGGTTTCCTGCACCAACACAAGTGCGAAAAGTGGTTTTTCAACACTAACACAAGTGCGAAAAGTGGTTTTTCAACACTATCACAAGTGCAAAAAGTGTTTTTCCACACTAATACAAGTGCAAAAGTGGTTTCCTGCTCCAACACAAGTGCAAAAAGTGGTTTTTCAACACTAACACAAGTGCGAAAAGTGGTTTTTCAACACTAACACAAGTGCGAAAAGTGGTTTTTCCACACTAATACAAGTGCAAAAGTGGTTTCCTGCACCAACACTAGCGCGAAAAGTGGTTTTTCAACACTAACACAAGTGCGAAAAGTGGTTTTTCAACACTAACACAAGTGCGAAAAGTGGTTTTTCAACACTAACACAAGTGCGAAAAGTGGTTTTTCAACATTAACACAAGTGCGAAAAGTGTTTTTTCCACACTAATACAAGTGCAAAAGTGGTTTCCTGCACCAACACAAGTGCGAAAAGCGGTTTTTCAACACTAACACAAGTGCGAAAAGTGGTTTTTCTACACTAACACAAGTGCGAAAAGTGGTTTTTCAACACTAACACAGTGCGAAAAGTGGTTTTTCCACACTAATACAAGTGCAAAAGTGGTTTCCTGCACCAACACAAGTGCGAAAAGTGGTTTTTCAACACTAACAAAAGTGCGAAAAGTGGTTTTTCAACACTATCACAAGTGCAAAAAGTCTTTTTTCCACACTAATACAAGTGCAAAAGTGGTTTCCTGCACCAACACAAGTGCGAAAAGTGGTTTTACAACACTAACACAAGTGCGAAAAGTGGCTTTTCAACACTAACACAAGTGCGAAAAGTGGTTTTTCCACACTAATACAAGTGCAAAAGTGGTTTCCTGCACCAACACAAGTGCGAAAAGTGGTTTTACAACACTAACACAAGTGCGAAAAGTGGTTTTTCAACACTATCACAAGTGCAAAAACTGTTTTTTCCACACTAATACAAGTGCAAAAGTGGTTTCCTGCACCAACACAAGTGCAAAAAGTGGTTTTTCAACACTAACACAAGTGCGAAAAGTGGTTTTTCAACACTATCACAAGTGCAAAAAGTGTTTTTCCACACTAATACAAGTGCAAAAGTGGTTTCCTGCTCCAACACAAGTGCAAAAAGTGGTTTTTCAACACTAACACAAGTGCGAAAAGTGGTTTTTCAACACTAACACAAGTGCGAAAAGTGGTTTTTCAACACTAACACAAGTGCGAAAAGTGGTTTATCAACACTATCACAAGTGCAAAAAGTGTTTTTTCCACACTAATACAAGTGCAAAAGTGGTTTCCTGCACCAACACATGTGCGAAAAGTGGTTTTTCAACACTAACACAAGTGCGAAAAGTGGTTTTTCAACACTAACACAAGTGCGAAAAGTGGTTTTTCAACACTAACACAGTGCGAAAAGTGGTTTTTCCACACTAATACAAGTGCAAAAGTGGTTTCCTGCACCAACACAAGTGCGAAAAGTGGTTTTTCAACACTAACAAAAGTGCGAAAAGTGGTTTTTCAACACTATCACAAGTGCAAAAAGTCTTTTTTCCACACTAATACAAGTGCAAAAGTGGTTTCCTGCACCAACACAAGTGCGAAAAGTGGTTTTACAACACTAACACAAGTGCGAAAAGTGGCTTTTCAACACTAACACAAGTGCGAAAAGTGGTTTTTCCACACTAATACAAGTGCAAAAGTGGTTTCCTGCACCAACACAAGTGCGAAAAGTGGTTTTACAACACTAACACAAGTGCGAAAAGTGGTTTTTCAACACTATCACAAGTGCAAAAACTGTTTTTTCCACACTAATACAAGTGCAAAAGTGGTTTCCTGCACCAACACAAGTGCAAAAAGTGGTTTTTCAACACTAACACAAGTGCGAAAAGTGGTTTTTCAACACTATCACAAGTGCAAAAAGTGTTTTTCCACACTAATACAAGTGCAAAAGTGGTTTCCTGCTCCAACACAAGTGCAAAAAGTGGTTTTTCAACACTAACACAAGTGCGAAAAGTGGTTTTTCAACACTAACACAAGTGCGAAAAGTGGTTTTTCAACACTAACACAAGTGCGAAAAGTGGTTTTTCAACATTAACACAAGTGCGAAAAGTGTTTTTTCCACACTAATACAAGTGCAAAAGTGGTTTCCTGCACCAACACAAAAGCGAAAAGTGGTTTTTCAACACTAACACAAGTGCGAAAAGTGGTTTTACAACACTAACACAAGTGCGAAAAGTTGTTTTTCAACACTAACACAAGTGTGAAAAGTGGTTTTTCCACACTAATACAAGTGCAAAAGTGGTTTTTCAACACTATCACAAGTGCAAAAAGTCTTTATTCCACACTAATACAAGTGCAAAAGTGGTTTCCTGCACCAACACAAGTGCGAAAAGTGGTTTTTCAACACTAACACAAGTGCGAAAAGTGGTTTTTCAACACTATGACAAGTGCAAAAAGTGTTTTTTCCACACTCATACAAGTGCAAAAGTGGTTTCCTGCACCAACACAAGTGCGAAAAGTGGTTTTTCAACACTAACACAAGTGCGAAAAGTGGTTTTTCAACACTAACACAAGTGCGAAAAGTGGTTTTCTACACTAACACAAGTGCGAAAAGTGTTTTTTCCACACCAATACAAGTGCAAAAGTGGTTTCCTGCACCAACACAAGTGCGAAAAGTGGTTTTTCAACACTAACACAAGTGCAAAAAGTGGTTTTTCAACACTAACACAAGTGCGAAAAGTGGTTTTTCAACACTATCACAAGTGCAAAAAGTGTTTTTTCCACACTAATACAAGTGCAAAAGTGGTTTCCTGCACCAACACAAGTGCAAAAAGTGGTTTTTCAACACTAACACAAGTGCGAAAAGTGGTTTTTCAACACTATCACAAGTGCAAAAAGTGTTTTTCCACACTAATACAAGTGCAAAAGTGGTTTCCTGCTCCAACACAAGTGCAAAAAGTGGTTTTTCAACACTAACACAAGTGCGAAAAGTGGTTTTTCAACACTAACACAAGTGCGAAAAGTGGTTTTTCCACACTAATACAAGTGCAAAAGTGGTTTCCTGCACCAACACTAGCGCGAAAAGTGGTTTTTCAACACTAACACAAGTGCGAAAAGTGGTTTTTCAACACTAACACAAGTGCGAAAAGTGGTTTTTCAACACTAACACAAGTGCGAAAAGTGGTTTTTCAACATTAACACAAGTGCGAAAAGTGTTTTTTCCACACTAATACAAGTGCAAAAGTGGTTTCCTGCACCAACACAAGTGCGAAAAGCGGTTTTTCAACACTAACACAAGTGCGAAAAGTGGTTTTTCAACACTAACACAAGTGCGAAAAGTGGTTTTTCAACACTAACACAGTGCGAAAAGTGGTTTTTCCACACTAATACAAGTGCAAAAGTGGTTTCCTGCACCAACACAAGTGCGAAAAGTGGTTTTTCAACACTAACAAAAGTGCGAAAAGTGGTTTTTCAACACTATCACAAGTGCAAAAAGTCTTTTTTCCACACTAATACAAGTGCAAAAGTGGTTTCCTGCACCAACACAAGTGCGAAAAGTGGTTTTACAACACTAACACAAGTGCGAAAAGTGGCTTTTCAACACTAACACAAGTGCGAAAAGTGGTTTTTCCACACTAATACAAGTGCAAAAGTGGTTTCCTGCACCAACACAAGTGCGAAAAGTGGTTTTACAACACTAACACAAGTGCGAAAAGTGGTTTTTCAACACTATCACAAGTGCAAAAACTGTTTTTTGCACACTAATACAAGTGCAAAAGTGGTTTCCTGCACCAACACAAGTGCAAAAAGTGGTTTTTCAACACTAACACAAGTGCGAAAAGTGGTTTTTCAACACTATCACAAGTGCAAAAAGTGTTTTTCCACACTAATACAAGTGCAAAAGTGGTTTCCTGCTCCAACACAAGTGCAAAAAGTGGTTTTTCAACACTAACACAAGTGCAAAAAGTGGTTTTTCAACACTAACACAAGTGCGAAAAGTGGTTTTTCAACACTAACACAAGTGCGAAAAGTGGTTTATCAACACTATCACAAGTGCAAAAAGTGTTTTTTCCACACTAATACAAGTGCAAAAGTGGTTTCCTGCACCAACACATGTGCGAAAAGTGGTTTTTCAACACTAACACAAGTGCGAAAAGTGGTTTTTCAACACTAACACAAGTGAGAAAAGTGGTTTTTCCACACTAATACAAGTGCAAAAGTGGTTTCCTGCACCAACACAGGTGCGAAAAGTGGTTTTTCAACACTAACACAAGTGCGAAAAGTGGTTTTTCAACACTAACACAAGTGCGAAAAGTGGTTTTTCAACACTATGACAAGTGCAAAAAGTGTTTTTTCCACACTCATATAAGTGCAAAAGTGGTTTCCTGCACCAACACAAGTGCGAAAAGTGGTTTTTCAACACTAACACAAGTGCGAAAAGTGGTTTTTCAACACTAACACAAGTGCGAAAAGTGGTTTTTCTACACTAACACAAGTGCGAAAAGTGTTTTTTCCACACTAATACAAGTGCAAAAGTGGTTTCCTGCACCAACACAAGTGCGAATAGTGGTTTTTCAACACTAACACAAGTGCGAAAAGTGGTTTTTCAACACTAACACAAGTGCGAAAAGTGGTTTTTCAACACTAACACAAGTGTGAAAAGTGGTTTTTCAACACTATCACAAGTGCAAAAAGTGTTTTTTCCACACTAATACAAGTGCAAAAGTGGTTTCCTGCACCAACACAAGTGCAAAAAGTGGTTTTTCAACACTAACACAAGTGCGAAAAGTGGCTTTTCAACACTAACACAAGTGCGAAAAGTGGTTTTTCCACACTAATACAAGTGCAAAAGTGGTTTCCTGCACCAACACAAGTGCGAAAAGTGGTTTTACAACACTAACACAAGTGCGAAAAGTGGCTTTTCAACACTAACACAAGTGCGAAAAGTGGTTTTTCCACACTAATACAAGTGCAAAAGTGGTTTCCTGCACCAACACAAGTGCGAAAAGTGGCTTTTCAACACTAACACAAGTGCGAAAAGTGGTTTTTCCACACTAATACAAGTGCAAAAGTGGTTTCCTGCACCAACACAAGTGCGAAAAGTGGTTTTACAACACTAACACAAGTGCGAAAAGTGGTTTTTCAACACTATCACAAGTGCAAAAACTGTTTTTTCCACACTAATACAAGTGCAAAAGTGGTTTCCTGCACCAACACAAGTGCAAAAAGTGGTTTTTCAACACTAACACAAGTGCGAAAAGTGGTTTTTCAACACTATCACAAGTGCAAAAAGTGTTTTTCCACACTAATACAAGTGCAAAAGTGGTTTCCTGCTCCAACACAAGTGCAAAAAGTGGTTTTTCAACACTAACACAAGTGCGAAAAGTGGTTTTTCAACACTAACACAAGTGCGAAAAGTGGTTTTTCAACACTAACACAAGTGCGAAAAGTGGTTTTTCAACATTAACACAAGTGCGAACAGTGTTTTTTCCACACTAATACAAGTGCAAAAGTGGTTTCCTGCACCAACACAAGTGCGAAAAGTGGTTTTTCAACACTAACACAAGTGCGAAAAGTGGTTTTTCCACACTAATACAAGTGGAAAAGTGGTTTCCTGCACCAACACAAGTGCGAAAAGTGGTTTTTCAACACTAACACAAGTGCGAAAAGTGGTTTTACAACACTAACACAAGTGCGAAAAGTGGCTTTTCAACACTAACACAAGTGCGAAAAGTGGTTTTTCCACACTAATACAAGTGCAAAAGTGGTTTCCTGCACCAACACAAGTGCGAAAAGTGGTTTTTCAACACTAACACAAGTGCGAAAAGTGGTTTTTCAACACTAACACAAGTGCGAAAAGTGGTTTTTCAACACTAACACAAGTGCGAAAAGTGTTTTTTCCACACTAATACAAGTGCAAAAGTGGTTTCCTGCACCAACACAAAAGCGAAAAGTGGTTTTTCAACACTAACACAAGTGCGAAAAGTGGTTTTACAACACTAACACAAGTGCGAAAAGTTGTTTTTCAACACTAACACAAGTGTGAAAAGTGGTTTTTCCACACTAATACAAGTGCAAAAGTGGTTTTTCAACACTATCACAAGTGCAAAAAGTCTTTATTCCACACTAATACAAGTGCAAAAGTGGTTTCCTGCACCAACACAAGTGCGAAAAGTGGTTTTTCAACACTAACACAAGTGCGAAAAGTGGTTTTTCAACACTATGACAAGTGCAAAAAGTGTTTTTTCCACACTCATACAAGTGCAAAAGTGGTTTCCTGCACCAACACAAGTGCGAAAAGTGGTTTTTCAACACTAACACAAGTGCGAAAAGTGGTTTTTCAACACTAACACAAGTGCGAAAAGTGGTTTTTCTACACTAACACAAGTGCGAAAAGTGTTTTTTCCACACCAATACAAGTGCAAAAGTGGTTTCCTGCACCAACACAAGTGCGAAAAGTGGTTTTTCAACACTAACACAAGTGCGAAAAGTGGTTTTTCAACACTAACACAAGTGCGAAAAGTGGTTTTTCAACACTATCACAAGTGCAAAAAGTGTTTTTTCCACACTAATACAAGTGCAAAAGTGGTTTCCTGCACCAACACAAGTGCAAAAAGTGGTTTTTCAACACTAACACAAGTGCGAAAAGTGGTTTTTCAACACTATCACAAGTGCAAAAAGTGTTTTTCCACACTAATACAAGTGCAAAAGTGGTTTCCTGCTCCAACACAAGTGCAAAAAGTGGTTTTTCAACACTAACACAAGTGCGAAAAGTGGTTTTTCAACACTAACACAAGTGCGAAAAGTGGTTTTTCCACACTAATACAAGTGCAAAAGTGGTTTCCTGCACCAACACTAGCGCGAAAAGTGGTTTTTCAACACTAACACAAGTGCGAAAAGTGGTTTTTCAACACTAACACAAGTGCGAAAAGTGGTTTTTCAACACTAACACAAGTGCGAAAAGTGGTTTTTCAACATTAACACAAGTGCGAAAAGTGTTTTTTCCACACTAATACAAGTGCAAAAGTGGTTTCCTGCACCAACACAAGTGCGAAAAGCGGTTTTTCAACACTAACACAAGTGCGAAAAGTGGTTTTTCAACACTAACACAAGTGCGAAAAGTGGTTTTTCAACACTAACACAGTGCGAAAAGTGGTTTTTCCACACTAATACAAGTGCAAAAGTGGTTTCCTGCACCAACACAAGTGCGAAAAGTGGTTTTTCAACACTAACAAAAGTGCGAAAAGTGGTTTTTCAACACTATCACAAGTGCAAAAAGTCTTTTTTCCACACTAATACAAGTGCAAAAGTGGTTTCCTGCACCAACACAAGTGCGAAAAGTGGTTTTACAACACTAACACAAGTGCGAAAAGTGGCTTTTCAACACTAACACAAGTGCGAAAAGTGGTTTTTCCACACTAATACAAGTGCAAAAGTGGTTTCCTGCACCAACACAAGTGTGAAAAGTGGTTTTACAACACTAACACAAGTGCGAAAAGTGGTTTTTCAACACTATCACAAGTGCAAAAACTGTTTTTTCCACACTAATACAAGTGCAAAAGTGGTTTCCTGCACCAACACAAGTGCAAAAAGTGGTTTTTCAACACTAACACAAGTGCGAAAAGTGGTTTTTCAACACTATCACAAGTGCAAAAAGTGTTTTTCCACACTAATACAAGTGCAAAAGTGGTTTCCTGCTCCAACACAAGTGCAAAAAGTGGTTTTTCAACACTAACACAAGTGCGAAAAGTGGTTTTTCAACACTAACACAAGTGCGAAAAGTGGTTTTTCAACACTAACACAAGTGCGAAAAGTGGTTTATCAACACTATCACAAGTGCAAAAAGTGTTTTTTCCACACTAATACAAGTGCAAAAGTGGTTTCCTGCACCAACACATGTGCGAAAAGTGGTTTTTCAACACTAACACAAGTGCGAAAAGTGGTTTTTCAACACTAACACAAGTGAGAAAAGTGGTTTTTCCACACTAATACAAGTGCAAAAGTGGTTTCCTGCACCAACACAGGTGCGAAAAGTGGTTTTTCAACACTAACACAAGTGCGAAAAGTGGTTTTTCAACACTAACACAAGTGCGAAAAGTGGTTTTTCAACACTATGACAAGTGCAAAAAGTGTTTTTTCCACACTCATACAAGTGCAAAAGTGGTTTCCTGCACCAACACAAGTGCGAAAAGTGGTTTTTCAACACTAACACAAGTGCGAAAAGTGGTTTTTCAACACTAACACAAGTGCGAAAAGTGGTTTTTCTACACTAACACAAGTGCGAAAAGTGTTTTTTCCACACTAATACAAGTGCAAAAGTGGTTTCCTGCACCAACACAAGTGCGAATAGTGGTTTTTCAACACTAACACAAGTGCGAAAAGTGGTTTTTCAACACTAACACAAGTGCGAAAAGTGGTTTTTCAACACTAACACAAGTGCGAAAAGTGGTTTTTCAACACTATCACAAGTGCAAAAAGTGTTTTTTCCACACTAATACAAGTGCAAAAGTGGTTTCCTGCACCAACACAAGTGCAAAAAGTGGTTTTTCAACACTAACACAAGTGCGAAAAGTGGTTTTTCAACACTATCACAAGTGCAAAAAGTGTTTTTCCACACTAATACAAGTGCAAAAGTGGTTTCCTGCTCCAACACAAGTGCAAAAAGTGGTTTTTCAACACTAACACAAGTGCGAAAAGTGGTTTTTCAACACTAACACAAGTGCGAAAAGTGGTTTTTCCACACTAATACAAGTGGAAAAGTGGTATCCTGCACCAACACAAGTGCGAAAAGTGGTTTTACAACACTAACACAAGTGCGAAAAGTGGCTTTTCAACACTAACACAAGTGCGAAAAGTGGTTTTTCCACACTAATACAAGTGCAAAAGTGGTTTCCTGCACCAACACAAGTGCGAAAAGTGGTTTTTCAACACTAACACAAGTGCGAAAAGTGTTTTTTCCACACTAATACAAGTGCAAAAGTGGTTTCCTGCACCAACACAAATGCGAAAAGTGGTTTTTCAACACTAACACAAGTGCGAAAAGTGGTTTTTCAACACTAACACAAGTGCGAAAAGTTGTTTTTCCACACTAATACAAGTGCAAAAGTGGTTTTTCAACACTATCACAAGTGCAAAAAGTCTTTATTCCACACTAATACAAGTGCAAAAGTGGTTTCCTGCACCAACACAAGTGCGAAAAGTGGTTTTTCAACACTAACACAAGTGCGAAAAGTGGTTTTTCAACACTATGACAAGTGCAAAAAGTGTTTTTTCCACACTCATACAAGTGCAAAAGTGGTTTCCTGCACCAACACAAGTGCGAAAAGTGGTTTTTCAACACTAACACAAGTGCGAAAAGTGGTTTTTCAACACTAACACAAGTGCGAAAAGTGGTTTTTCTACACTAACACAAGTGCGAAAAGTGTTTTTTCCACACCAATACAAGTGCAAAAGTGGTTTCCTGCACCAACACAAGTGCGAAAAGTGGTTTTTCAACACTAACACAAGTGCGAAAAGTGGTTTTTCAACACTAACACAAGTGCGAAAAGTGGTTTTTCAACACTATCACAAGTGCAAAAAGTGTTTTTTCCACACTAATACAAGTGCAAAAGTGGTTTCCTGCACCAACACAAGTGCAAAAAGTGGTTTTTCAACACTAACACAAGTGCGAAAAGTGGTTTTTCAACACTATCACAAGTGCAAAAAGTGTTTTTCCACACTAATACAAGTGCAAAAGTGGTTTCCTGCTCCAACACAAGTGCAAAAAGTGGTTTTTCAACACTAACACAAGTGCGAAAAGTGGTTTTTCAACACTAACACAAGTGCGAAAAGTGGTTTTTCCACACTAATACAAGTGCAAAAGTGGTTTCCTGCACCAACACTAGCGCGAAAAGTGGTTTTTCAACACTAACACAAGTGCGAAAAGTGGTTTTTCAACACTAACACAAGTGCGAAAAGTGGTTTTTCAACACTAACACAAGTGCGAAAAGTGGTTTTTCAACATTAACACAAGTGCGAAAAGTGTTTTTTCCACACTAATACAAGTGCAAAAGTGGTTTCCTGCACCAACACAAGTGCGAAAAGCGGTTTTTCAACACTAACACAAGTGCGAAAAGTGGTTTTTCAACACTAACACAAGTGCGAAAAGTGGTTTTTCAACACTAACACAGTGCGAAAAGTGGTTTTTCCACACTAATACAAGTGCAAAAGTGGTTTCCTGCACCAACACAAGTGCGAAAAGTGGTTTTTCAACACTAACAAAAGTGCGAAAAGTGGTTTTTCAACACTATCACAAGTGCAAAAAGTCTTTTTTCCACACTAATACAAGTGCAAAAGTGGTTTCCTGCACCAACACAAGTGCGAAACGGACTTCCGGGTTCGGTTGCGAGAGGACGCTGGCGTTGCATATTCGCCGCTTCTCCGACTGGATGGATGTACAGGGTCTGCTTCTACCTTTCTGACCTGACATCTCACACCTGTCCTGCCTTTTCACACCCGCACGTGCCGCGTGTTCTCCGGCTGGATAACGGAATCTGCTTTTGATGGTACGGAATACGGAATTCGAAAGGCCCGCTCCCGTTGATTGTGGCCGTGGCCTTGTTTGCCGGTGGCCTTGTGGCCTTGTTTGCCGCTGTGGTCTTGATTAGCGGCTGCAGTCGTTTGCCGCTGCGTTTGCCGCTTTGCCTCCTCGACCTTGGCCTCGTACTCGTCCCTTCGCTCCTGCCTGGCATGGCTCTGAAGTACTCCGCCGCAAGGCTTCTTCTGCTCAATACCCGCTCCACCCCATCATGCATCTCTGCCATCAAATCAAATGGACTCCTCCGACGACCCAGGTACATTCACCGTGGCTCCGGTCGCAAGTTTGTTTATTTGCAATCAGGTCACTCCATCCCCGTCCTCTGGTCGGCTCAGCGCACTCTCACTCTTCGTCCCAGCGCACCTGGTCACAGCAACCCACACGATCGCACCTCTTGCCTACGAACCCTGGCTAAATCACCTGAATTCATCCCTGCTGTTCAAAACAACATCAAGCTCACCCTGTTCAACACCCGGTCCCTCAACAATAAATGCCTCATCCTGAACGAATACATCCTGGATAACAAACTGGACTTTCTCTGTCTCACCGAAACCTGGCAACAACCTCTGGACTACTACACACTCAACCTCACCACACCCAATGGATATTCCTACGTCAATAAACCACGCTCGGAGGGCCGAGGTGGTGGAATTGCCGTTATCCACCGTCAAGACATCAAGACCAACCTCATCTCCATCTCATCTGCTCCATCATTTGAACACCTGGCTTTAAAACTCTCTGGTCACACGCAGTCAGTCATGGCTGTCGTCTACCGCCCTCCCAAACCACACCCATCATTCCTGTCTGACTTCTCCTACTTTCTGACCCAGCTATGTTCCCTCTCCCCCTCAATCCTCCTCCTTGGTGATTTCAATATCCACATGGACTCCACTGACTCCACAATAACCACTGACTTCACTGATTTACTCACCTGCTTTAACCTCACTCAACATGTCGACTTTCCTACCCATATCCGTGGTCACATTTTGGACCTTGTCTGCTCCACTGGATTAAATTTGCACCATCTCTATGGCTCCGACCTCACCCTCTCTGACCACTTAGCCATCACTCTGACCATCAACATCCCCGCCCCAACACCAAGGCATTATCGCACAATCAACTTCCGTAAGCTAAACGCTCTTTCACCTACCTCATTCTCATCCACCCTCTCTGAAAAAATGTCCACTTCTCCCTTCATTGACCTCCACACCCCTTCCGACCTCACTGACTACTACAACCACACTCTCTCCTCCTGCCTTGACCAGCTTGCGCCTGTAAAAACCAAAACAGTTTCTTTCACCCATTCTGCTCCCTGGTTTACCCCTGAACTCCACCTGATGAAAACTCGTGCTCGCCAACTTGAAAGACTCCGCAATAAAACGGGTCTCACAGTTCACTCCCAAGCCTACAAGGACCACATACAACACTACAAAGATGCCCTCTCCCGCGCCCGCTCTGCCTACTACTCTCAAATTATCCACTCTGGCTCCGGAAACCCAAAAGCACTCTTCTCGACAATAAACAAACTCCTCCGCCCCCTGAACACCACCACCCAGTCATTCACAGTAGACAACTGCATCTCCTTCCTCTCTTTCTTCCAACGCAAAATTGACAACATCTACAACAGCTTGACCACCGCCGCACCCGCTCCCCCTCCAACCACCTGCCCCCCCTTGTCCTGCCATCCCCTGTCTCGGTTCTCCCCAATCTCTCCTACTGACCTCTCTGAACTCCTCATAGGAATGAAAACTGCCACCTGCACTCTTGACCCCATCCCCTCCAGCTTTGTCAAAGCCTCCCTCCCTGCTCTCTCTCCACTTATCATTGCAACAATAAACTCCTCCCTGTCTACAGGCATCGTCCCACCTTCCCTCAAAATTGCTGCTGTTACCCCCATTCTAAAAAAACCTGGTCTAAACCCTGACACCCTAAACAACTTCAGACCCATCTCCAACCTACCCTTTCTGTCAAAAGTTTTGGAACGCGCTGTAGCCACTCAACTCAAACATCATCTCTCTGCCAATAACTTGTATGAAACATTCCAATCCGGATTCCGCTCCAACCACAGTACTGAAACTGCTCTCCTCAAAATCACCAACGACCTTCTCCTCTCCTCTGACGCTGGCAACCTCAACATTCTCGTCCTCCTCGACCTCAGCGCTGCCTTTGACACCATCGATCACACTATCCTCCTCACCCGACTTGAATCCACCTTTAACGTCACCGGCACTGCCCTCTCTTGGATTAAATCATACCTCTCTGACAGATGCCAGTTCATCTCCATCAATAACTGCAAATCCCCCACTGCTCCCCTCCCCCAAGGTGTCCCCCAAGGTTCAGTTCTTGGCCCCCTCCTCTTCATCCTTTACCTGTCCCCGCTTGGTCACTTAATCCGCCGTCATGGTCTCCAATTCCACTGCTTCGCCGATGACATCCAGCTTTTCATCTCCACCAAGTCCGTCTCCACCGACACCCACTCTATCCTGACAAACTGCATCACTGAAATAAAATCCTGGCTTCAAATCAACTTCCTCAAGCTTAACTGTGATAAATCTGAAATAATCATCATTGGCCCAAAAACGCTCACAAAATCCACCCATAACTTTGCCCTCAACATCGACGGTATCCCAGTATCCACCTCCCCTCACATCCGGAATCTTGGCGTCATCTTTGACCAAACCCTTTCCTTCGACAAATACACTAAACAGATCACAAAGTCAGCCTTCTTTCACCTGAAAAACATTGCCCGTCTCCGCTCATCCCTCTCCTCCACGGCTGCAGAAACCCTCATCCACGCCTTCATCACCTCCCGTCTGGACTACTGCAATAGCCTCCTCTATGGTTCACCCTCAAAAATCACCAATAAACTCCAATACATTCAGAACTCCGCTGCCCGTCTACTCACTCATTCCCGGACCCGTGACCACATCACCCCCGTCCTTTACAAGCTTCACTGGCTCCCCATCCCCCAGAGAATCCAGTACAAAATCCTCCTCTTGACATACAAAGCCCTCCATAACCTGGCCCCATCCTACCTGGCTGACCTCCTCTCCAGACACACTCCCACCCGCAACCTCCGCTCTGCTGGTACCAACCTCCTGACCCCCTCCATCCGGACCAAATTCAGATCCTGGGGGGACAGGGCCTTCTCCATCGCTGCTCCCACCCTCTGGAACTCACTACCTCACACCATCAGAGACTCCTCCTCACTCACCACATTCAAAACATCACTAAAGACCCACCTGTTCAACGCTGCATTCAACATTCAACCCACAGCATTTAACCCCTGACTATCTCTTCTCCTTCTCCCTCCTTTTGCTTTAAATATTTCCCTATTGATTCTTGTCTTGTCTTTTTGATTCTTGTCTTATATATATGCCGTATATCGCTGCTGTTTGTTTTCTTGATTCTTGTCTTTTTGCAATTGTTGTTTTCATGTATTGTTATGCATTATGTTTTCCACTCTGTCAAAGCGCCTTTGGGCTTCTGGAAAAGCGCTATACAAAATAAATGAATTATTATTATTATTATTATTATTATAACACAAGTGCGAAACGTGGCTTTTCAACACTAACACAAGTGCGAAAAGTGGTTTTTCCACACTAATACAAGTGCAAAAGTGGTTTCCTGCACCAACACAAGTGCGAAAAGTGGTTTTACAACACTAACACAAGTGCGAAAAGTGGTTTTTCAACACTATCACAAGTGCAAAAACTGTTTTTTCCACACTAATACAAGTGCAAAAGTGGTTTCCTGCACCAACACAAGTGCAAAAAGTGGTTTTTCAACACTAACACAAGTGCGAAAAGTGGTTTTTCAACACTATCACAAGTGCAAAAAGTGTTTTTCCACACTAATACAAGTGCAAAAGTGGTTTCCTGCTCCAACACAAGTGCAAAAAGTGGTTTTTCAACACTAACACAAGTGCGAAAAGTGGTTTTTCAACACTAACACAAGTGCGAAAAGTGGTTTTTCAACACTAACACAAGTGCGAAAAGTGGTTTATCAACACTATCACAAGTGCAAAAAGTGTTTTTTCCACACTAATACAAGTGCAAAAGTGGTTTCCTGCACCAACACAAGTGCGAAAAGTGGTTTTTCAACACTAACACAAGTGAGAAAAGTGGTTTTTCCACACTAATACAAGTGCAAAAGTGGTTTCCTGCACCAACACAGGTGCGAAAAGTGGTTTTTCAACACTAACACAAGTGCGAAAAGTGGTTTTTCAACACTAACACAAGTGCGAAAAGTGGTTTTTCAACACTATGACAAGTGCAAAAAGTGTTTTTTCCACACTCATACAAGTGCAAAAGTGGTTTCCTGCACCAACACAAGTGCGAAAAGTGGTTTTTCAACACTAACACAAGTGCGAAAAGTGGTTTTTCAACACTAACACAAGTGCGAAAAGTGGTTTTTCTACACTAACACAAGTGCGAAAAGTGTTTTTTCCACACTAATACAAGTGCAAAAGTGGTTTCCTGCACCAACACAAGTGCGAATAGTGGTTTTTCAACACTAACACAAGTGCGAAAAGTGGTTTTTCAACACTAACACAAGTGCGAAAAGTGGTTTTTCAACACTAACACAAGTGCGAAAAGTGGTTTTTCAACACTATCACAAGTGCAAAAAGTGTTTTTTCCACACTAATACAAGTGCAAAAGTGGTTTCCTGCACCAACACAAGTGCAAAAAGTGGTTTTTCAACACTAACACAAGTGCGAAAAGTGGTTTTTCAACACTATCACAAGTGCAAAAAGTGTTTTTCCACACTAATACAAGTGCAAAAGTGGTTTCCTGCTCCAACACAAGTGCAAAAAGTGGTTTTTCAACACTAACACAAGTGCGAAAAGTGGTTTTTCAACACTAACACAAGTGCGAAAAGTGGTTTTTCCACACTAATACAAGTGGAAAAGTGGTTTCCTGCACCAACACAAGTGCGAAAAGTGGTTTTACAACACTAACACAAGTGCGAAAAGTGGCTTTTCAACACTAACACAAGTGCGAAAAGTGGTTTTTCCACACTAATACAAGTGCAAAAGTGGTTTCCTGCACCAACACAAGTGCGAAAAGTGGTTTTTCAACACTAACACAAGTGCGAAAAGTGTTTTTTCCACACTAATACAAGTGCAAAAGTGGTTTCCTGCACCAACACAAATGCGAAAAGTGGTTTTTCAACACTAACACAAGTGCGAAAAGTGGTTTTTCAACACTAACACAAGTGCGAAAAGTTGTTTTTCAACACTAACACAAGTAGTCTAGTAGGAAGACTAGGTCCCCCTGCACCCCGCGGAGATATACTTCTAATCAGTGTTTCTAGATTGGAAAAAATGTGTAGAAAATGACTAGCTATGGCCCCAAGCTGAAAAAATGTCCCACATACCATTTTTATGCAAATTACTGCTGCCATTATCAAAAAAACGATTTTTGACATATCTCAGCCAATATTGCAGATAATTGAAAAATGAAGGTGTCTAGACCCATGTTTTGAAGGGCATAGATCATGATAGAACTATTCATAACATGATTACATGTGTCTATGGTATACTAGTATGCTAATTAGTGCTTTATTTACAAAATAATCACAGTTTTACGAAATAATAGACTCATATTAAGGTCCGTCTACACAGACGTTAACACAAAGTTTTATTGTGTTAACAGAGAGGGAAATACTGTAGACATTTATTGGAATAGCTCCTCTCATAATACATGAACCCAAGTATCAATTAAAATCTACTCAGTGATGGTTATACATTTTACCATGTATGCTACACAAACCTGGAGTAGTTGTGTCCGTCAAAGGCGAAGAAGATATCTGCCATCTCTCCGTTACACTTGTGAAACAGCTGGAGGTTGTTGGTCTTCACAGAGTGGAGGAGCATGAAGACAAGATGGCAGTGGGTAATGAACGACATCCAGAAGGCAGCTGTCTTCCCCAGGTGGCCCTTGCGCACCTTTTCCTCAAAGGCATGGTACTTTTTGATGAGGAGTAGAGTTGAGGGGTCTTTGAGGGCTTCATCGAGGTGCTCTCGGTTGCAAGACTGGGTCATTCTGAGAAGCACAGCAGGGTCAGAGATCATGATGTTCTCCTCCTCAGTGAATCTCTCCATCAACAGCCTCTCCATTGCCTCACACACTGTTTTGAGGCAAAAGAGGGACTTTGCGTAGGCCTTTCCACTGAGAACACCTTTGAGAGATCCACTTGTTACTAGTTGTGCCTCAAAGAGAATCTCTGCATATCCAGAACCACGCATCTTGTGTCCAGTGAGCATCCCGATGTAGTTCATGGATGTGTGGAAGGGTCCAATCGTTACTACATGACTAGCAAATTCATTTGGCCAGCGCCAGATGATGGGAAGGGCTTTCATGCAGACACCCAGATCAAATGTATTCAGGACCCATCTCTGACCCACCTCAGCAGTTGCTGCCTCGGAACGCTTCAGTAGCTCACGAACAACTGCGTTGTCTGTGATCGGTTGGTGGATAGGCGTGCAGTAGTCGACTGTTGATTTGCTGGGTGGGGGAGAACCAGTTGCAGAGGTGAAACCCCCTAGCCCAGGCACAGGCTGCAGGCCACAGCTTCCGATGTATCTGATGAAGAGCCAGATGTAGTACTCTTGCATCGTAGTGGCATAGACTGTGTCATTCTCTGCTGGCGGTGTGAATGATGAGCCTTCAGGGAACTTCGGGCCAACGCGAGTAAAGTGCAAGGGTGGGAGAGTTTTTGGTGTGTCGACCTTCAGGCTACGCTGTTGTGACCTATTGATGGTAGGTAGCATTCGGTCCTTGCTGCTCTCGAACCCGGGCTTGACCTCCTGCACCATGATTCCTCCAGCACTGTTTACAATGTTGCTGCCGTGCACACTGGTAGTGGTTTTATTCAAGTTGTCCCACTCACAGTGGAATACAAGGTTGCCCTCTCCTGTCACAATTTGTGGTGTACGATAAGTTGAGACTTCATCCAGGACCTTGGCGAGAGCAGTTTCCAACTCCAAGGCGAAATCGTAGCTCTCAGAGTGTCCAAGCCTGTGTAGTATTGTGGTGAGCTGTTTGCTTCGGAACAGGTGCCTTACAGTCACACAGAGGAGAATGTGCTTTGGTAACTTCCATTTTCCATCTGACACTGCACGGCACAGATCTTGTCCAATGGAGAAGACCAGACGCTTCACCTTTTCTGTCTCGATGCCCTCCTTGCCAGTCATTAGCACGCTGAGAAAGCGGACAAGGTCTGGAGGTAGGATGTCTTCAGGATTGAGCTCCATGTCTTCAGCTGTTGGTGGCCATGGTTGGTCTTTACACTCTCTGAAAGCCTGTAGAATACCCTGGCGAAGTTGGAGGGCAACATTTTGGTTCTTGTTTGTGCTTCCGAGTGTGAATGCTCGTGCGAGAGCATTGGAAACTGTTATGTTTGAGCTGTGCACAAGCCAGAAAGAAATGACATCACATTTGTCATGATCAACCTTCGTGAAGTGGATATGCTCCTTGATTGGGTCATTCTGTAGGCGTTTCAGTAGTTTCTCTGACCGATAATTTGAGTTCTCATATCCATTCAGTTTCAGTTCCTCGACATAGAGCAAGCGCAAGGAAGAAAGCTGTAGAACTTTATTCTGCTGGATGACCTGGGTTTGAATGTGTTCCAGTACTGAGTTGAATGCCTTTTCATGGGCGGCTGACATGCAAGCCTGCTCCTTTGGTGCTTCGGCTCTGTGAATCGCACGCTCATAGTTGTAGAATGCTGTGCGGAAAGCTTTAAAACATGACGGATGGTGTTTGGCCTCACATGCAAAGAGGTCTTTGTTTTTCACCTTTCGATGGAGTCGATAGAGACCCATTTTCTCAGCCCGTGTTTCGATTTGCTCCCATGCATTTTCTTTGTTTTTAAAGGATGGGAAGGTTGTAGGCCTCTCAGTATTGCGATGAGCATCTTTGGTCTCAACTTTCTCACAAAATATACACTCTGGCGGGAAGATGGGTTCAGCAGAACCTCCTGGTTTACGAGGAGAGTGATGCCATGATGAGGTTGATGGCCCTGGTTCTGTATCATCTCCCAGACGATGAAAGTGGCGGACAAAGTGCTTATAACACTTGCTGTGATATCCTACTCTTTCTAGGTCATCAGGAAGAGTTGCCGGGATCTGATCACATACTGATTGCATACGACATGGGGAGTCATGCGGTTGGTTGAGACGTCTATCCCGGATCTTTTGAAGCAGTTGCAGTTTTTCTGAAGCAGATCCTTTAATTTTACGGAGGGGCGTGAAATCCCCATGATCAGACATGGATGGTACATGAAGGATGCATGTAGGAGGAGAGCTTTGGGCTGCAGGTTCTACACTCCGTTTTCTTTTGGGCATGCTTGCTGTCGATGTCTACCATCACTGTTAAATGACAAATAAGAAATCACGAATGATGTTAAAAGTGCCTGTGAAAGGAGGCTCTGAGTTTTCAGTGAGGTAACAGAGGTTCTGAGTCATGTTCTACACTAGGGTACTTTTTAGCTGACTAAACCATGTTTAGTGGCATCAAAAGTGCTAATAGCTAAAACATCTAAATTCTTCCACACTAACGTTAGCTATCTAGGCCAATGAAACATTGTGCTAAGTTACTGTAGCTAGCTCAGCTGTCGTGCCTCTTTCTGGTTCAATTCATATACAGAAGTCAACAGATATGTCTCATGTTTGGCATTAACAAAAGTTTAAGTTACACCGACATTAGGAACATACTGTACATAGATGAGGCTAGCTTTAACGTTAGCTAACATGGTGCTAGCTGGCTCAGCTGTTATTCTGCCTGTTTATGATTTCATGCAGAAACTGAAGTCAAGAGTGTGAGTAACATTATAGTTAGCATCTTACCTGGCTAGATTGGAGGATGAATACCAAGAACAACACACAGATGGAATGGAAGACTGAACTTTCAACTGAGGTATTCAATAACATCAACGTTACCAATTGATACGAGCGCGCGACATTACCAATTGATACGAGCGCGCGAGCGCGCATGTTACATGGATGGAAATGTAAAATGGCAGCTATAGCAGCACTAATTTGGATCTCTAGTCTGTCATTTCTGCACTGTGATTGGATAACATAAAAAAATATGTTTGGGAGTTAACAGCAGGAGTTGGTAGATTTTACGTGGGCTGGGTGAGAAACCTTTAAATAAGCAAGTGAAAATCTCTCGAAATACAAAGTCAATGGTGGGAAGAAAAGTTGAGTGGTACCAATGTTACTGCCAATGTCCCGCCCCTATGCAAGACTCAGGAGCATCTTGTTGACATTTAACCTTGAAAATACCTGGGTTTAGACCCCTTATGTACCATGTTAAGTTATCTGCAGTATTAACGTATCCTTATCATTTGTAAAACTGATTATTTTGTAATTACAGCATTAATATGCATACTAGTATACCATAGACACATGTAATCATGTTATGAATAGTTCTATCATGATCTATGCCCTTCAAAACATGGGTCTAGACACCTTCATTTTTCAATTATCTGCAATATTGGCTGAGATATGTCAAAAATCGTTTTTTTGATAATGGCAGCAGTAATTTGCATAAAAATGGTATGTGGGACATTTTTTCAGCTTGGGGCCATAGCTAGTCATTTTCTACACATTTTTTCCAATCTAGAAACACTGATTAGAAGTATATCTCCGGTGGGTGCAGGGGGACCTAGTCTTCCTACTAGACTAAAGTGTGAAAAGTGGTTTTTCCACACTAATACAAGTGCAAAAGTGGTTTCCTGCTCCAACACAAGTGCAAAAAATGGTTTTTCAACACTAACACAAGTGCGAAAAGTGGTTTTTCAACACTAACACAAGTGCGAAAAGTGGTTTTTCCACACTAATACAAGTGCAAAAGTGGTTTCCTGCACCAACACTAGCGCGAAAAGTGGTTTTTCAACACTAACACAAGTGCGAAAAGTGGTTTTTCAACACTAACACAAGTGCGAAAAGTGGTTTTTCAACACTAACACAAGTGCGAAAAGTGGTTTTTCAACATTAACACAAGTGCGAAAAGTGTTTTTTCCACACTAATACAAGTGCAAAAGTGGTTTCCTGCACCAACACAAGTGCGAAAAGCGGTTTTTCAACACTAACACAAGTGCGAAAAGTGGTTTTTCAACACTAACACAAGTGCGAAAAGTGGTTTTTCAACACTAACACAGTGCGAAAAGTGGTTTTTCCACACTAATACAAGTGCAAAAGTGGTTTCCTGCACCAACACAAGTGCGAAAAGTGGTTTTTCAACACTATCACAAGTGCAAAAAGTCTTTTTTCCACACTAATACAAGTGCAAAAGTGGTTTCCTGCACCAACACAAGTGCGAAAAGTGGTTTTACAACACTAACACAAGTGCGAAAAGTGGCTTTTCAACACTAACACAAGTGCGAAAAGTGGTTTTTCCACACTAATACAAGTGCAAAAGTGGTTTCCTGCACCAACACAAGTGCGAAAAGTGGTTTTACAACACTAACACAAGTGCGAAAAGTGTTTTTTCAACACTAACACAAGTGCGAAAAGTGGTTTTTCAACACTAACACCACTGCGAAAAGTGGTTTTTCCACACTAATACAAGTGCAAAAGTGGTTTCCTGCACCAACACAAGTGCGAAAAGTGGTTTTACAACACTAACACAAGTGCGAAAAGTGTTTTTTCAACACTATCACAAGTGCCAAAAGTGTTTTTTCCACACTAATACAAGTGCAAAAGTGGTTTCCTGCACCAACACAAGTGCGAAAAGTGGTTTTTCAACACTAACACAAATGCGAAAAGTGGTTTTCCAACACTAACACAAGTGCGAAAAGTGGTTTTTCCACACTAATACAAGTGCAATAGTGGTTTCATGCACCAACACAAGTGCGAAAAGTGGTTTTTCAACACTATCAAAAGTGCAAAAAGTGTTTTTTCCACACTAATACAAGTGCAAAAGTGGTTTCCTGCACCAACACAAGTGCAAAAAGTGGTTTTTCAACACTAACACAAGTACGAAAAGTGGTTTTTCAACACTAACACAAGTGCAAAAAGTGGTTTTTCAACACTAACACAAGTGCGAAAAGTGTTTTTTCCACACTAATACAAGTGCAAAAGTGGTTTCCTGCACCAACACAAGTGCGAAAAGTGGTTTTTCAACACTAACACAAGTGCGAAAAGTGGTTTTTCAACACTAACACAAGTGCGAAAAGTGGTTTATCAACACTATCACAAGTGCAAAAAGTGTTTTTTCCACACTAATACAAGTGCAAAAGTGGTTTCCTGCACCAACACATGTGCGAAAAGTGGTTTTTCAACACTAACACAAGTGAGAAAAGTGGTTTTTCCACACTAATACAAGTGCAAAAGTGGTTTCCTGCACCAACACAAGTGCGAAAAGTGGTTTTTCAACACTAACACAAGTGCGAAAAGTGGTTTTTCAACACTAACACAAGTGCGAAAAGTGGTTTTTCAACACTAACACAAGAGCGAAAAGTGTTTTTTCCACACTAATACAAGTGCAAAAGTGGTTTCCTGCACCAACACAAGTGCGAAAAGTGGTTTTTCAACACTAACACAAGTGCGAAAAGTGGTTTTTCAACACTAACACAAGTGCAAAAAGTGGTTTTTCAACACTAACACAAGTGCGAAAAGTGATTTTTCCACACTAATACAAGTGCAAAAGTGGTTTCCTGCACCAACACAAGTGCGAAAAGTGGTTTTTCAACACTAACAAAAGTGCGAAAAGTGGTTTTTCAACACTATCACAAGTGCAAAAAGTCTTTATTCCACACTAATACAAGTGCAAAAGTGGCTTCCTGCACCAACACAAGTGCGAAAAGTGGTTTTTCAACACTAACACATGTGCGAAAAGTGGCTTTTCAACACTAACACAAGTGCAAAAAGTGGTTTTTCAACACTAACACAAGTGCGAAAAGTGGTTTTTCAACACTATCACAAGTGCAAAAAGTCTTTATTCCACACTAATACAAGTGCAAAAGTGGTTTCCTGCACCAACACAAGTGCGAAAAGTGGTTTTTCAACACTAACACAAGTGCGAAAAGTGGCTTTTCAACACTAACACAAGTGCAAAAAGTGGTTTTTCAACACTAACACAAGTGCGAAAAGTGGTTTTTCAACACTATCACAAGTGCAAAAAGTCTTTATTCCACACTAATACAAGTGCAAAAGTGGTTTCCTGCACCAACACAAGTGCGAAAAGTGGTTTTTCAACACTAACACAAGTGCGAAAAGTGGCTTTTCAACACTAACACAAGTGCAAAAAGTGGTTTTTCAACACTAACACAAGTGCGAAAAGTGGTTTTTCAACACTATCACAAGTGCAAAAAGTCTTTATTCCACACTAATACAAGTGCAAAAGTGGTTTCCTGCACCAACACAAGTGCGAAAAGTGGTTTTTCAACACTAACACAAGTGCGAAAAGTGGTTTTTCAACACTATGACAAGTGCAAAAAGTGTTTTTTCCACACTCATACAAGTGCAAAAGTGGTTTCCTGCACCAACACAAGTGCGAAAAGTGGTTTTTCAACACTAACACAAGTGCGAAAAGTGGTTTTTCAACACTAACACAAGTGCGAAAAGTGTTTTTTCCACACTAATACAAGTGCAAAAGTGGTTTCCTGCACCAACACAAGTGCGAAAAGTGGTTTTTCCACACTAATACAAGTGCAAAAGTGGTTTCCTGCACCAACACTAGCGCGAAAAGTGGTTTTTCAACACTAACACAAGTGCGAAAAGTGGTTTTTCAACACTATCACAAGTGCAAAAAGTGTTTTTTCCACACTAATACAAGTGCAAAAGTGGTTTCCTGCACCAACACAAGTGCGAAAAGTGGTTTTTCAACACTAACACAAGTGCGAAAAGTGGTTTTTCAACACTAACACAAGTGCGAAAAGTGGTTTTTCAACATAAACACAAGTGCGAAAAGTGTTTTTTCCACACTAATACAAGTGCAAAAGTCGTTTCCTGCACCAACACAAGTGCGAAAAGTGGTTTTTCAACACTAACACAAGTGCGAAAAGTGGTTTTTCAACACTAACACAAGTGCGAAAAGTGGTTTTTCAACATTAACACAAGTGCGAAAAGTGTTTTTTCCACACTAATACAAGTGCAAAAGTGGTTTCCTGCACCAACACAAGTGCGAAAAGTGGTTTTTCAACACTAACACAAGTGCAAAAAGTGGTTTTTCCACACTAATACAAGTGGAAAAGTGGTTTCCTGCACCAACACAAGTGCGAAAAGTGGTTTTACAACACTAACACAAGTGCGAAAAGTGGCTTTTCAACACTAACACAAGTGCGAAAAGTGGTTTTTCCACACTAATACAAGTGCAAAAGTGGTTTCCTGCACCAACACAAGTGCGAAAAGTGGTTTTTCAACACTAACACAAGTGCGAAAAGTGGTTTTTCAACACTAACACAAGTGCGAAAAGTGTTTTTTCCACACTAATACAAGTGCAAAAGTGGTTTCCTGCACCAACACAAAAGCGAAAAGTGGTTTTTCAACACTAACACAAGTGCGAAAAGTGGTTTTACAACACTAACACAAGTGCGAAAAGTTGTTTTTCAACACTAACACAAGTGTGAAAAGTGGTTTTTCCACACTAATACAAGTGCAAAAGTGGTTTTTCAACACTATCACAAGTGCAAAAAGTCTTTATTCCACACTAATACAAGTGCAAAAGTGGTTTCCTGCACCAACACAAGTGCGAAAAGTGGTTTTTCAACACTAACACAAGTGCGAAAAGTGGTTTTTCAACACTAACACAAGTGCGAAAAGTGGTTTTTCAACATAAACACAAGTGCGAAAAGTGTTTTTTCCACACTAATACAAGTGCAAAAGTCGTTTCCTGCACCAACACAAGTGCGAAAAGTGGTTTTTCAACACTAACACAAGTGCGAAAAGTGGTTTTTCAACACTAACACAAGTGCGAAAAGTGGTTTTTCAACATTAACACAAGTGCGAAAAGTGTTTTTTCCACACTAATACAAGTGCAAAAGTGGTTTCCTGCACCAACACAAGTGCGAAAAGTGGTTTTTCAACACTAACACAAGTGCGAAAAGTGGTTTTTCCACACTAATACAAGTGGAAAAGTGGTTTCCTGCACCAACACAAGTGCGAAAAGTGGTTTTACAACACTAACACAAGTGCGAAAAGTGGCTTTTCAACACTAACACAAGTGCGAAAAGTGGTTTTTCCACACTAATACAAGTGCAAAAGTGGTTTCCTGCACCAACACAAGTGCGAAAAGTGGTTTTTCAACACTAACACAAGTGCGAAAAGTGGTTTTTCAACACTAACACAAGTGCGAAAAGTGTTTTTTCCACACTAATACAAGTGCAAAAGTGGTTTCCTGCACCAACACAAAAGCGAAAAGTGGTTTTTCAACACTAACACAAGTGCGAAAAGTGGTTTTACAACACTAACACAAGTGCGAAAAGTTGTTTTTCAACACTAACACAAGTGTGAAAAGTGGTTTTTCCACACTAATACAAGTGCAAAAGTGGTTTTTCAACACTATCACAAGTGCAAAAAGTCTTTATTCCACACTAATACAAGTGCAAAAGTGGTTTCCTGCACCAACACAAGTGCGAAAAGTGGTTTTTCAACACTAACACAAGTGCGAAAAGTGGTTTTTCAACACTATGACAAGTGCAAAAAGTGTTTTTTCCACACTCATACAAGTGCAAAAGTGGTTTCCTGCACCAACACAAGTGCGAAAAGTGGTTTTTCAACACTAACACAAGTGCGAAAAGTGGTTTTTCAACACTAACACAAGTGCGAAAAGTGGTTTTTCTACACTAACACAAGTGCGAAAAGTGTTTTTTCCACACCAATACAAGTGCAAAAGTGGTTTCCTGCACCAACACAAGTGCGAAAAGTGGTTTTTCAACACTAACACAAGTGCGAAAAGTGGTTTTTCAACACTAACACAAGTGTGAAAAGTGGTTTTTCAACACTATCACAAGTGCAAAAAGTGTTTTTTCCACACTAATACAAGTGCAAAAGTGGTTTCCTGCACCAACACAAGTGCAAAAAGTGGTTTTTCAACACTAACACAAGTGCAAAAAGTGGTTTTTCAACACTATCACAAGTGCAAAAAGTGTTTTTCCACACTAATACAAGTGCAAAAGTGGTTTCCTGCTCCAACACAAGTGCAAAAAGTGGTTTTTCAACACTAACACAAGTGCGAAAAGTGGTTTTTCAACACTAACACAAGTGCGAAAAGTGGTTTTTCCACACTAATACAAGTGCAAAAGTGGTTTCCTGCACCAACACCAGCGCGAAAAGTGGTTTTTCAACACTAACACAAGTGCGAAAAGTGGTTTTTCAACACTAACACAAGTGCGAAAAGTGGTTTTTCAACACTAACACAAGTGCGAAAAGTGGTTTTTCAACATTAACACAAGTGCGAAAAGTGTTTTTTCCACACTAATACAAGTGCAAAAGTGGTTTCCTGCACCAACACAAGTGCGAAAAGCGGTTTTTCAACACTAACACAAGTGCGAAAAGTGGTTTTTCAACACTAACAGAAGTGCGAAAAGTGGTTTTTCAACACTAACACAGTGCGAAAAGTGGTTTTTCCACACTAATACAAGTGCAAAAGTGGTTTCCTGCACCAACACAAGTGCGAAAAGTGGTTTTTCAACACTAACAAAAGTGCGAAAAGTGGTTTTTCAACACTATCACAAGTGCAAAAAGTCTTTTTTCCACACTAATACAAGTGCAAAAGTGGTTTCCTGCACCAACACAAGTGCGAAAAGTGGTTTTACAACACTAACACAAGTGCGAAAAGTGGCTTTTCAACACTAACACAAGTGCGAAAAGTGGTTTTTCCACACTAATACAAGTGCAAAAGTGGTTTCCTGCACCAACACAAGTGCGAAAAGTGGTTTTACAACACTAACACAAGTGCGAAAAGTGGTTTTTCAACACTATCACAAGTGCAAAAACTGTTTTTTCCACACTAATACAAGTGCAAAAGTGGTTTCCTGCACCAACACAAGTGCAAAAAGTGGTTTTTCAACACTAACACAAGTGCGAAAAGTGGTTTTTCAACACTATCACAAGTGCAAAAAGTGTTTTTCCACACTAATACAAGTGCAAAAGTGGTTTCCTGCTCCAACACAAGTGCAAAAAGTGGTTTTTCAACACTAACACAAGTGCGAAAAGTGGTTTTTCAACACTAACACAAGTGCGAAAAGTGGTTTTTCAACACTAACACAAGTGCGAAAAGTGGTTTTTCAACACTAACACAAGTGCGAAAAGTGGTTTTTCAACATTAACACAAGTGCGAAAAGTGTTTTTTCCACACTAATACAAGTGCAAAAGTGGTTTCCTGCACCAACACAAGTGCGAAAAGCGGTTTTTCAACACTAACACAAGTGCGAAAAGTGGTTTTTCAACACTAACACAAGTGCGAAAAGTGGTTTTTCAACACTAACAGTGTGAAAAGTGGTTTTTCCACACTAATACAAGTGCGAAAAGTGGTTTTTCAACACTAACACAAGTGCAAAAAGTGTTTTTTCCACACTAATACAAGTGCAAAAGTGGTTTCCTGCACCAACACAAGTGCAAAAAGTGGTTTTTCAACACTAACACAAGTGCAAAAAGTGGTTTTTCAACACTATCACAAGTGCAAAAAGTGTTTTTCCACACTAATACAAGTGCAAAAGTGGTTTCCTGCTCCAACACAAGTGCAAAAAGTGGTTTTTCAACACTAACACAAGTGCGAAAAGTGGTTTTTCAACACTAACACAAGTGCGAAAAGTGGTTTTTCCACACTAATACAAGTGCAAAAGTGGTTTCCTGCACCAACACCAGCGCGAAAAGTGGTTTTTCAACACTAACACAAGTGCGAAAAGTGGTTTTTCAACACTAACACAAGTGCGAAAAGTGGTTTTTCAACACTAACACAAGTGCGAAAAGTGGTTTTTCAACATTAACACAAGTGCGAAAAGTGTTTTTTCCACACTAATACAAGTGCAAAAGTGGTTTCCTGCACCAACACAAGTGCGAAAAGCGGTTTTTCAACACTAACACAAGTGCGAAAAGTGGTTTTTCAACACTAACAGAAGTGCGAAAAGTGGTTTTTCAACACTAACACAGTGCGAAAAGTGGTTTTTCCACACTAATACAAGTGCAAAAGTGGTTTCCTGCACCAACACAAGTGCGAAAAGTGGTTTTTCAACACTAACAAAAGTGCGAAAAGTGGTTTTTCAACACTATCACAAGTGCAAAAAGTCTTTTTTCCACACTAATACAAGTGCAAAAGTGGTTTCCTGCACCAACACAAGTGCGAAAAGTGGTTTTACAACACTAACACAAGTGCGAAAAGTGGCTTTTCAACACTAACACAAGTGCGAAAAGTGGTTTTTCCACACTAATACAAGTGCAAAAGTGGTTTCCTGCACCAACACAAGTGCGAAAAGTGGTTTTACAACACTAACACAAGTGCGAAAAGTGGTTTTTCAACACTATCACAAGTGCAAAAACTGTTTTTTCCACACTAATACAAGTGCAAAAGTGGTTTCCTGCACCAACACAAGTGCAAAAAGTGGTTTTTCAACACTAACACAAGTGCGAAAAGTGGTTTTTCAACACTATCACAAGTGCAAAAAGTGTTTTTCCACACTAATACAAGTGCAAAAGTGGTTTCCTGCTCCAACACAAGTGCAAAAAGTGGTTTTTCAACACTAACACAAGTGCGAAAAGTGGTTTTTCAACACTAACACAAGTGCGAAAAGTGGTTTTTCAACACTAACACAAGTGCGAAAAGTGGTTTATCAACACTATCACAAGTGCAAAAAGTGTTTTTTCCACACTAATACAAGTGCAAAAGTGGTTTCCTGCACCAACACATGTGCGAAAAGTGGTTTTTCAACACTAACACAAGTGCGAAAAGTGGTTTTTCAACACTAACACAAGTGAGAAAAGTGGTTTTTCCACACTAATACAAGTGCAAAAGTGGTTTCCTGCACCAACACAAGTGCGAAAAGTGGTTTTTCAACACTAACACAAGTGCGAAAAGTGGTTTTTCAACACTATCACAAGTGCAAAAAGTCTTTATTCCACACTAATACAAGTGCAAAAGTGGTTTCCTGCACCAACACAGGTGCGAAAAGTGGTTTTTCAACACTAACACAAGTGCGAAAAGTGGTTTTTCAACACTAACACAAGTGCGAAAAGTGGTTTTTCAACACTATGACAAGTGCAAAAAGTGTTTTTTCCACACTCATACAAGTGCAAAAGTGGTTTCCTGCACCAACACAAGTGCGAAAAGTGGTTTTTCAACACTAACACAAGTGCGAAAAGTGGTTTTTCAACACTAACACAAGTGCGAAAAGTGGTTTTTCTACACTAACACAAGTGCGAAAAGTGTTTTTTCCACACTAATACAAGTGCAAAAGTGGTTTCCTGCACCAACACAAGTGCGAAAAGTGGTTTTTCAACACTAACACAAGTGCGAAAAGTGGTTTTTCAACACTAACACAAGTGCGAAAAGTGGTTTTTCAACACTAACACAAGTGCGAAAAGTGGTTTTTCAACACTATCACAAGTGCAAAAAGTGTTTTTTCCACACTAATACAAGTGCAAAAGTGGTTTCCTGCACCAACACAAGTGCAAAAAGTGGTTTTTCAACACTAACACAAGTGCGAAAAGTGGTTTTTCAACACTATCACAAGTGCAAAAAGTGTTTTTCCACACTAATACAAGTGCAAAAGTGGTTTCCTGCTCCAACACAAGTGCAAAAAGTGGTTTTTCAACACTAACACAAGTGCGAAAAGTGGTTTTTCAACACTAACACAAGTGCGAAAAGTGGTTTTTCCACACTAATACAAGTGGAAAAGTGGTTTCCTGCACCAACACAAGTGCGAAAAGTGGTTTTACAACACTAACACAAGTGCGAAAAGTGGCTTTTCAACACTAACACAAGTGCGAAAAGTGGTTTTTCCACACTAATACAAGTGCAAAAGTGGTTTCCTGCACCAACACAAGTGCGAAAAGTGGTTTTTCAACACTAACACAAGTGCGAAAAGTGTTTTTTCCACACTAATACAAGTGCAAAAGTGGTTTCCTGCACCAACACAAATGCGAAAAGTGGTTTTTCAACACTAACACAAGTGCGAAAAGTGGTTTTACAACACTAACACAAGTGCGAAAAGTTGTTTTTCAACACTAACACAAGTGTGAAAAGTGGTTTTTCCACACTAATACAAGTGCAAAAGTGGTTTCCTGCACCAACACAAGTGCGAAAAGTGGTTTTTCAACACTAACACAAGTGCGAAAAGTGGCTTTTCAACACTAACACAAGTGCAAAAAGTGGTTTTTCAACACTAACACAAGTGCAAAAAGTGGTTTTTCAACACTAACACAAGTGCGAAAAGTGGTTTTTCAACACTATCACAAGTGCAAAAAGTCTTTATTCCACACTAATACAAGTGCAAAAGTGGTTTCCTGCACCAACACAAGTGCGAAAAGTGGTTTTTCAACACTAACACAAGTGAGAAAAGTGGTTTTTCAACACTATGACAAGTGCAAAAAGTGTTTTTTCCACACTCATACAAGTGCAAAAGTGGTTTCCTGCACCAACACAAGTGCGAAAAGTGGTTTTTCAACACTAACACAAGTGCGAAAAGTGGTTTTTCAACACTAACACAAGTGCGAAAAGTGGTTTTTCTACACTAACACAAGTGGGAAAAATGTTTTTTCCACACTAATACAAGTGCAAAAGTGGTTTCCTGCACCAACACAAGTGCGAAAAGTGGTTTTTCAACACTAACACAAGTGCGAAAAGTGGTTTTTCAACACTAACACAAGTGCGAAAAGTGGTTTTTCAACACTATCACAAGTGCAAAAAGTGTTTTTTCCACACTAATACAAGTGCAAAAGTGGTTTCCTGCACCAACACAAGTGCAAAAAGTGGTTTTTCAACACTAACACAAGTGCGAAAAGTGGTTTTTCAACACTATCACAAGTGCAAAAAGTGTTTTTGCACACTAATACAAGTGCAAAAGTGGTTTCCTGCTCCAACACAAGTGCAAAAAATGGTTTTTCAACACTAACACAAGTGCGAAAAGTGGTTTTTCAACACTAACACAAGTGCGAAAAGTGGTTTTTCCACACTAATACAAGTGCAAAAGTGGTTTCCTGCACCAACACGAGCGCGAAAAGTGGTTTTTCAACACTAACACAAGTGCGAAAAGTGGTTTTTCAACACTAACACAAGTGCGAAAAGTGGTTTTTCAACACTAACACAAGTGCGAAAAGTGGTTTTTCAACATTAACACAAGTGCGAAAAGTGTTTTTTCCACACTAATACAAGTGCAAAAGTGGTTTCCTGCACCAACACAAGTGCGAAAAGCGGTTTTTCAACACTAACACAAGTGCGAAAAGTGGTTTTTCAACACTAACACAAGTGCGAAAAGTGGTTTTTCAACACTAACAGTGTGAAAAGTGGTTTTTCCACACTAATACAAGTGCAAAAGTGGTTTCCTGCACCAACACAAGTGCGAAAAGTGGTTTTTCAACACTATCACAAGTGCAAAAAGTCTTTTTTCCACACTAATACAAGTGCAAAAGTGGTTTCCTGCACCAACACAAGTGCGAAAAGTGGTTTTACAACACTAACACAAGTGCGAAAAGTGGCTTTTCAACACTAACACAAGTGCGAAAAGTGGTTTTTCCACACTAATACAAGTGCAAAAGTGGTTTCCTGCACCAACACAAGTGCGAAAAGTGGTTTTACAACACAAACACAAGTGCGAAAAGTGTTTTTTCAACACTAACACAAGTGCGAAAAGTGGTTTTTCAACACTAACACCACTGCGAAAAGTGGTTTTTCAACACTAACACAAGTGCCAAAAGTGGTTTTCCACACTAATACAAGTGCAAAAGTGGTTTCCTGCACCAACACGTGCGAAAAGTGGTTTTTCAACACTAACACAGGTGCGAAAAGTGGTTTTTCAACACTATCACAAGTGCCAAAAGTGTTTTTTCCACACTAATACAAGTGCAAAAGTGGTTTCCTGCACCAACACAAGTGCGAAAAGTGGTTTTTCAACACTAACACAAATGCGAAAAGTGGTTTTCCAACACTAACACAAGTGCGAAAAGTGGTTTTTCCACACTAATACAAGTGCAATAGTGGTTTCATGCACCAACACAAGTGCGAAAAGTGGTTTTTCAACACTATCAAAAGTGCAAAAAGTGTTTTTTCCACACTAATACAAGTGCAAAAGTGGTTTCCTGCACCAACACAAGTGCGAAAAGTGGTTTTTCAACACTAACACAAGTACGAAAAGTGGTTTTTCAACACTAACACAAGTGCAAAAAGTGGTTTTTCAACACTAACACAAGTGCGAAAAGTGTTTTTTCCACACTAATACAAGTGCAAAAGTGGTTTCCTGCACCAACACAAGTGCGAAAAGTGGTTTTTCAACACTAACACAAGTGCGAAAAGTGGTTTTTCAACACTAACACAAGTGCGAAAAGTGGTTTATCAACACTATCACAAGTGCAAAAAGTGTTTTTTCCACACTAATACAAGTGCAAAAGTGGTTTCCTGCACCAACACATGTGCGAAAAGTGGTTTTTCAACACTAACACAAGTGAGAAAAGTGGTTTTTCCACACTAATACAAGTGCAAAAGTGGTTTCCTGCACCAACACAAGTGCGAAAAGTGGTTTTTCAACACTAACACAAGTGCGAAAAGTGGTTTTTCAACACTAACACAAGTGCGAAAAGTGGTTTTTCAACACTAACACAAGAGCGAAAAGTGTTTTTTCCACACTAATACAAGTGCAAAAGTGGTTTCCTGCACCAACACAAGTGCGAAAAGTGGTTTTTCAACACTAACACAAGTGCGAAAAGTGGTTTTTCAACACTAACACAAGTGCAAAAAGTGGTTTTTCAACACTAACACAAGTGCGAAAAGTGATTTTTCCACACTAATACAAGTACAAAAGTGGTTTCCTGCACCAACACAAGTGCGAAAAGTGGTTTTTCAACACTAACAAAAGTGCGAAAAGTGGTTTTTCAACACTATCACAAGTGCAAAAAGTCTTTATTCCACACTAATACAAGTGCAAAAGTGGTTTCCTGCACCAACACAAGTGCGAAAAGTGGTTTTTCAACACTAACACATGTGCGAAAAGTGGCTTTTCAACACTAACACAAGTGCAAAAAGTGGTTTTTCAACACTAACACAAGTGCGAAAAGTGGTTTTTCAACACTATCACAAGTGCAAAAAGTCTTTATTCCACACTAATACAAGTGCAAAAGTGGTTTCCTGCACCAACACAAGTGCGAAAAGTGGTTTTTCAACACTAACACAAGTGCGAAAAGTGGCTTTTCAACACTAACACAAGTGCAAAAAGTGGTTTTTCAACACTAACACAAGTGCGAAAAGTGGTTTTTCAACACTATCACAAGTGCAAAAAGTCTTTATTCCACACTAATACAAGTGCAAAAGTGGTTTCCTGCACCAACACAAGTGCGAAAAGTGGTTTTTCAACACTAACACAAGTGCGAAAAGTGGCTTTTCAACACTAACACAAGTGCAAAAAGTGGTTTTTCAACACTAACACAAGTGCGAAAAGTGGTTTTTCAACACTATCACAAGTGCAAAAAGTCTTTATTCCACACTAATACAAGTGCAAAAGTGGTTTCCTGCACCAACACAAGTGCGAAAAGTGGTTTTTCAACACTAACACAAGTGCGAAAAGTGGTTTTTCAACACTATGACAAGTGCAAAAAGTGTTTTTTCCACACTCATACAAGTGCAAAAGTGGTTTCCTGCACCAACACAAGTGCGAAAAGTGGTTTTTCAACACTAACACAAGTGCGAAAAGTGGTTTTTCAACACTAACACAAGTGCGAAAAGTGGTTTTTCTACACTAACACAAGTGCGAAAAGTGTTTTTTCCACACTAATACAAGTGCAAAAGTGGTTTCCTGCACCAACACAAGTGCGAAAAGTGGTTTTTCAACACTAACACAAGTGCGAAAAGTGGTTTTTCAACACTAACACAAGTGCGAAAAGTGGTTTTTCAACACTATCACAAGTGCAAAAAGTGTTTTTTCCACACTAATACAAGTGCAAAAGTGGTTTCCTGCACCAACACAAGTGCAAAAAGTGGTTTTTCAACACTAACACAAGTGCAAAAGTGGTTTCCTGCACCAACACTAGCGCGAAAAGTGGTTTTTCAACACTAACACAAGTGCGAAAAGTGGTTTTTCAACACTATCACAAGTGCAAAAAGTGTTTTTTCCACACTAATACAAGTGCAAAAGTGGTTTCCTGCACCAACACAAGTGCGAAAAGTGGTTTTTCAACACTAACACAAGTGCGAAAAGTGGTTTTTCAACACTAACACAAGTGCGAAAAGTGGTTTTTCAACATAAACACAAGTGCGAAAAGTGTTTTTTCCACACTAATACAAGTGCAAAAGTCGTTTCCTGCACCAACACAAGTGCGAAAAGTGGTTTTTCAACACTAACACAAGTGCGAAAAGTGGTTTTTCAACACTAACACAAGTGCGAAAAGTGGTTTTTCAACATTAACACAAGTGCGAAAAGTGTTTTTTCCACACTAATACAAGTGCAAAAGTGGTTTCCTGCACCAACACAAGTGCGAAAAGTGGTTTTTCAACACTAACACAAGTGCGAAAAGTGGCTTTTCAACACTAACACAAGTGCGAAAAGTGGTTTTTCCACACTAATACAAGTGCAAAAGTGGTTTCCTGCACCAACACAAGTGCGAAAAGTGGTTTTTCAACACTAACACAAGTGCGAAAAGTGGTTTTTCAACACTAACACAAGTGCGAAAAGTGGTTTTTCAACACTAACACAAGTGCGAAAAGTGTTTTTTCCACACTAATACAAGTGCAAAAGTGGTTTCCTGCACCAACACAAATGCGAAAAGTGGTTTTTCAACACTAACACAAGTGCGAAAAGTGGTTTTACAACACTAACACAAGTGCGAAAAGTGGTTTTTCAACACTAACACAAGTGCGAAAAGTGGTTTTTCAACACTAACACAAGTGCCAAAAGTGGTTTTCCACACTAATACAAGTGCAAAAGTGGTTTCCTGCACCAACACAAGTGCGAAAAGTTGTTTTTTCAACACTAACACAAATGCGAAAAGTGGTTTTCCAACACTAACACAAGTGCGAAAAGTGGTTTTTCCACACTAATACAAGTGCAATAGTGGTTTCATGCACCAACACAAGTGCGAAAAGTGGTTTTTCAACACTATCAAAAGTGCAAAAAGTGTTTTTTCCACACTAATACAAGTGCAAAAGTGGTTTCCTGCACCAACACAAGTGCGAAAAGTGGTTTTTCAACACTAACACAAGTGCGAAAAGTGGTTTTTCAACACTAACACTAGCGCGAAAAGTGGTTTTTCAACACTAACACAAGTGCGAAAAGTGGTTTTTCAACACTATCACAAGTGCAAAAAGTGTTTTTTCCACACTAATACAAGTGCAAAAGTGGTTTCCTGCACCAACACAAGTGCGAAAAGTGGTTTTTCAACACTAACACAAGTGCGAAAAGTGGTTTATCAACACTAACACTAGCGCGAAAAGTGGTTTTTCAACACTAACACAAGTGCGAAAAGTGGTTTTTCAACACTATCACAAGTGCAAAAAGTGTTTTTTCCACACTAATACAAGTGCAAAAGTGGTTTCCTGCACCAACACTAGCGCGAAAAGTGGTTTTTCAACACTAACACAAGTGCGAAAAGTGGTTTTTCAACACTATCACAAGTGCAAAAAGTGTTTTTTCCACACTAATACAAGTGCAAAAGTGGTTTCCTGCACCAACACAAGTGCGAAAAGTGGTTTTTCAACACTAACACAAGTGCGAAAAGTGGTTTTTCAACACTAACACAAGTGCGAAAAGTGGTTTTTCAACATAAACACAAGTGCGAAAAGTGTTTTTTCCACACTAATACAAGTGCAAAAGTCGTTTCCTGCACCAACACAAGTGCGAAAAGTGGTTTTTCAACACTAACACAAGTGCGAAAAGTGGTTTTTCAACACTAACACAAGTGCGAAAAGTGGTTTTTCAACATTAACACAAGTGCGAAAAGTGTTTTTTCCACACTAATACAAGTGCAAAAGTGGTTTCCTGCACCAACACAAGTGCGAAAAGTGGTTTTTCAACACTAACACAAGTGCGAAAAGTGGCTTTTCAACACTAACACAAGTGCGAAAAGTGGTTTTTCCACACTAATACAAGTGCAAAAGTGGTTTCCTGCACCAACACAAGTGCGAAAAGTGGTTTTTCAACACTAACACAAGTGCGAAAAGTGGTTTTTCAACACTAACACAAGTGCGAAAAGTGGTTTTTCAACACTAACACAAGTGCGAAAAGTGTTTTTTCCACACTAATACAAGTGCAAAAGTGGTTTCCTGCACCAACACAAATGCGAAAAGTGGTTTTTCAACACTAACACAAGTGCGAAAAGTGGTTTTACAACACTAACACAAGTGCGAAAAGTGGTTTTTCAACACTAACACAAGTGCGAAAAGTGGTTTTTCAACACTAACACAAGTGCCAAAAGTGGTTTTCCACACTAATACAAGTGCAAAAGTGGTTTCCTGCACCAACACAAGTGCGAAAAGTTGTTTTTTCAACACTAACACAAATGCGAAAAGTGGTTTTCCAACTCTAACACAAGTGCGAAAAGTGGTTTTTCCACACTAATACAAGTGCAATAGTGGTTTCATGCACCAACACAAGTGCGAAAAGTGGTTTTTCAACACTATCAAAAGTGCAAAAAGTGTTTTTTCCACACTAATACAAGTGCAAAAGTGGTTTCCTGCACCAACACAAGTGCGAAAAGTGGTTTTTCAACACTAACACAAGTGCGAAAAGTGGTTTTTCAACACTAACACTAGCGCGAAAAGTGGTTTTTCAACACTAACACAAGTGCGAAAAGTGGTTTTTCAACACTATCACAAGTGCAAAAAGTGTTTTTTCCACACTAATACAAGTGCAAAAGTGGTTTCCTGCACCAACACAAGTGCGAAAAGTGGTTTTTCAACACTAACACAAGTGCGAAAAGTGGTTTTTCAACACTAACACAAGTGCGAAAAGTGGTTTTTCAACATTAACACAAGTGCGAAAAGTGTTTTTTCCACACTAATACAAGTGCAAAAGTGGTTTCCTGCACCAACACAAGTGCGAAAAGTGGTTTTTCAACACTAACACAAGTGCGAAAAGTGGTTTTTCCACACTAATACAAGTGCAAAAGTGGTTTCCTGCACCAACACAAGTGCGAAAAGTGGTTTTACAACACTAACACACACAAGTGCGAAAAGTGGCTTTTCAACACTAACACAAGTGCGAAAAGTGGTTTTTCCACACTAATACAAGTGGAAAAGTGGTTTCCTGCACCAACACAAGTGCGAAAAGTGGTTTTACAACACTAACACAAGTGTGAAAAGTGGCTTTTCAACACTAACACAAGTGCGAAAAGTGGTTTTTCCACACTAATACAAGTGCAAAAGTGGTTTCCTGCACCAACACAAGTGCGAAAAGTGGTTTTTCAACACTAACACAAGTGCGAAAAGTGGTTTTTCAACACTAACACAAGTGCGAAAAGTGGTTTTTCAACACTAACACAAGTGCGAAAAGTTGTTTTTCAACACTAACACAAGTGTGAAAAGTGGTTTTTCCACACTAATGCAAGTGCAAAAGTGGTTTCCTGCACCAACACAAGTGCGAAAAGTGGTTTTTCAACACTAACACAAGTGCAAAAAGTGGTTTTTCCACACTAATACAAGTGCAAAAGTGGTTTCCTGCACCAACACAAGTGCGAAAAGTGGTTTTTCAACACGAACACAAGTGCGAAAATTGGTTTTTCAACACTAACACAAGTGCGAAAAGTGTTTTTTCCACACTAATACAAGTGCAAAAGTGGTTTCCTGCACCAACACAAGTGCGAAAAGTGGTTTTTCAACACTAACACAAGTGCGAAAAGTGGTTTTTCAACACTATCACAAGTGCAAAAAGTGTTTTTTCCACACTAATACAAGTGCAAAAGTGGTTTCCTGCACCAACACAAGTGCGAAAAGTGGTTTTTCAACACTAACACAAGTGCGAAAAGTGGTTTTTCAACACTAACACAAGTGCGAAAAGTGGTTTTTCAACATTAACACAAGTGCGAAAAGTGTTTTTTCCACACTAATACAAGTGCAAAAGTGGTTTCCTGCACCAACACAAGTGCGAAAAGCGGTTTTTCAACACTAACACAAGTGCGAAAAGTGGTTTTTCAACACTAACACAAGTGCGAAAAGTGGTTTTTCAACACTAACACAGTGCGAAAAGTGGTTTTTCCACACTAATACAAGTGCAAAAGTGGTTTCCTGCACCAACACAAGTGCGAAAAGTGGTTTTTCAACACTAACAAAAGTGCGAAAAGTGGTTTTTCAACACTATCACAAGTGCAAAAAGTCTTTTTTCCACACTAATACAAGTGCAAAAGTGGTTTCCTGCACCAACACAAGTGCGAAAAGTGGTTTTACAACACTAACACAAGTGCGAAAAGTGGTTTTTCAACACTAACACAAGTGCGAAAAGTGGTTTTTCAACACTAACACAAGTGCCAAAAGTGGTTTTCCACACTAATACAAGTGCAAAAGTGGTTTCCTGCACCAACACAAGTGCGAAAAGTTGTTTTTCAACACTAACACAAGTGTGAAAAGTGGTTTTTCCACACTAATACAAGTGCAAAAGTGGTTTCCTGCACCAACACAAGTGCGAAAAGTGGTTTTTCAACACTAACACAGGTGCGAAAAGTGGTTTTTCAACACTATCACAAGTGCCAAAAGTGTTTTTTCCACACTAATACAAGTGCAAAAGTGGTTTCCTGCACCAACACAAGTGCGAAAAGTGGTTTTTCAACACTAACACAAATGCGAAAAGTGGTTTTCCAACACTAACACAAGTGCGAAAAGTGGTTTTTCCACACTAATACAAGTGCAATAGTGGTTTCATGCACCAACACAAGTGCGAAAAGTGGTTTTTCAACACTATCAAAAGTGCAAAAAGTGTTTTTGCCACACTAATACAAGTGCAAAAGTGGTTTCCTGCACCAACACAAGTGCGAAAAGTGGTTTTTCAACACTAACACAAGTGCGAAAAGTGGTTTTTCAACACTTACACAAGTGCGAAAAGTGTTTTTTCCACACTAATACAAGTGCAAAAGTGGTTTCCTGCACCAACACAAGTGCGAAAAGTGGTTTTTCAACACTAACACAAGTGCGAAAAGTGGTTTTTCAACACTAACACAAGTGCGAAAAGTGGTTTATCAACACTATCACAAGTGCAAAAAGTGTTTTTTCCACACTAATACAAGTGCAAAAGTGGTTTCCTGCACCAACACAAGTGCGAAAAGTGGTTTTTCAACACTAACACAAGTGCGAAAAGTGGTTTTTCAACACTAACACAAGTGCGAAAAGTGGTTTTTCAACATTAACACAAGTGCGAAAAGTGTTTTTTCCACACTAATACAAGTGCAAAAGTGGTTTCCTGCACCAACACAAGTGCGAAAAGTGGTTTTTCAACACTAACACAAGTGCGAAAAGTGGTTTTTCCACACTAATACAAGTGCAAAAGTGGTTTCCTGCACCAACACAAGTGCGAAAAGTGGTTTTACAACACTAACACACACAAGTGCGAAAAGTGGCTTTTCAACACTAACACAAGTGCGAAAAGTGGTTTTTCCACACTAATACAAGTGGAAAAGTGGTTTCCTGCACCAACACAAGTGCGAAAAGTGGTTTTACAACACTAACACAGGTGCGAAAAGTGGTTTTTCAACACTATCACAAGTGCCAAAAGTGTTTTTTCCACACTAATACAAGTGCAAAAGTGGTTTCCTGCACCAACACAAGTGCGAAAAGTGGTTTTTCAACACTAACACAAATGCGAAAAGTGGTTTTCCAACACTAACACAAGTGCGAAAAGTGTTTTTTCCACACTAATACAAGTGCAATAGTGGTTTCATGCACCAACACAAGTGCGAAAAGTGGTTTTTCAACACTATCAAAAGTGCAAAAAGTGTTTTTTCCACACTAATACAAGTGCAAAAGTGGTTTCCTGCACCAACACAAGTGCGAAAAGTGGTTTTTCAACACTAACACAAGTACGAAAAGTGGTTTTTCAACACTAACACAAGTGCAAAAAGTGGTTTTTCAACACTAACACAAGTGCGAAAAGTGTTTTTTCCACACTAATACAAGTGCAAAAGTGGTTTCCTGCACCAACACAAGTGCGAAAAGTGGTTTTTCAACACTAACACAAGTGCGAAAAGTGGTTTTTCAACACTAACACAAGTGCGAAAAGTGGTTTATCAACACTATCACAAGTGCAAAAAGTGTTTTTTCCACACTAATACAAGTGCAAAAGTGGTTTCCTGCACCAACACATGTGCGAAAAGTGGTTTTTCAACACTAACACAAGTGAGAAAAGTGGTTTTTCCACACTAATACAAGTGCAAAAGTGGTTTCCTGCACCAACACAAGTGCGAAAAGTGGTTTTTCAACACTAACACAAGTGCGAAAAGTGGTTTTTCAACACTAACACAAGTGCGAAAAGTGGTTTTTCAACACTAACACAAGAGCGAAAAGTGTTTTTTCCACACTAATACAAGTGCAAAAGTGGTTTCCTGCACCAACACAAGTGCGAAAAGTGGTTTTTCAACACTAACACAAGTGCGAAAAGTGGTTTTTCAACACTAACACAAGTGCAAAAAGTGGTTTTTCAACACTAACACAAGTGCGAAAAGTGATTTTTCCACACTAATACAAGTACAAAAGTGGTTTCCTGCACCAACACAAGTGCGAAAAGTGGTTTTTCAACACTAACAAAAGTGCGAAAAGTGGTTTTTCAACACTATCACAAGTGCAAAAAGTCTTTATTCCACACTAATACAAGTGCAAAAGTGGTTTCCTGCACCAACACAAGTGCGAAAAGTGGTTTTTCAACACTAACACATGTGCGAAAAGTGGCTTTTCAACACTAACACAAGTGCAAAAAGTGGTTTTTCAACACTAACACAAGTGCGAAAAGTGGTTTTTCAACACTATCACAAGTGCAAAAAGTCTTTATTCCACACTAATACAAGTGCAAAAGTGGTTTCCTGCACCAACACAAGTGCGAAAAGTGGTTTTTCAACACTAACACAAGTGCGAAAAGTGGCTTTTCAACACTAACACAAGTGCAAAAAGTGGTTTTTCAACACTAACACAAGTGCGAAAAGTGGTTTTTCAACACTATCACAAGTGCAAAAAGTCTTTATTCCACACTAATACAAGTGCAAAAGTGGTTTCCTGCACCAACACAAGTGCGAAAAGTGGTTTTTCAACACTAACACAAGTGCGAAAAGTGGCTTTTCAACACTAACACAAGTGCAAAAAGTGGTTTTTCAACACTAACACAAGTGCGAAAAGTGGTTTTTCAACACTATCACAAGTGCAAAAAGTCTTTATTCCACACTAATACAAGTGCAAAAGTGGTTTCCTGCACCAACACAAGTGCGAAAAGTGGTTTTTCAACACTAACACAAGTGCGAAAAGTGGTTTTTCAACACTATGACAAGTGCAAAAAGTGTTTTTTCCACACTCATACAAGTGCAAAAGTGGTTTCCTGCACCAACACAAGTGCGAAAAGTGGTTTTTCAACACTAACACAAGTGCGAAAAGTGGTTTTTCAACACTAACACAAGTGCGAAAAGTGGTTTTTCTACACTAACACAAGTGCGAAAAGTGTTTTTTCCACACTAATACAAGTGCAAAAGTGGTTTCCTGCACCAACACAAGTGCGAAAAGTGGTTTTTCAACACTAACACAAGTGCGAAAAGTGGTTTTTCAACACTAACACAAGTGCGAAAAGTGGTTTTTCAACACTATCACAAGTGCAAAAAGTGTTTTTTCCACACTAATACAAGTGCAAAAGTGGTTTCCTGCACCAACACAAGTGCAAAAAGTGGTTTTTCAACACTAACACAAGTGCAAAAGTGGTTTCCTGCACCAACACTAGCGCGAAAAGTGGTTTTTCAACACTAACACAAGTGCGAAAAGTGGTTTTTCAACACTATCACAAGTGCAAAAAGTGTTTTTTCCACACTAATACAAGTGCAAAAGTGGTTTCCTGCACCAACACAAGTGCGAAAAGTGGTTTTTCAACACTAACACAAGTGCGAAAAGTGGTTTTTCAACACTAACACAAGTGCGAAAAGTGGTTTTTCAACATAAACACAAGTGCGAAAAGTGTTTTTTCCACACTAATACAAGTGCAAAAGTCGTTTCCTGCACCAACACAAGTGCGAAAAGTGGTTTTTCAACACTAACACAAGTGCGAAAAGTGGTTTTTCAACACTAACACAAGTGCGAAAAGTGGTTTTTCAACATTAACACAAGTGCGAAAAGTGTTTTTTCCACACTAATACAAGTGCAAAAGTGGTTTCCTGCACCAACACAAGTGCGAAAAGTGGTTTTTCAACACTAACACAAGTGCGAAAAGTGGCTTTTCAACACTAACACAAGTGCGAAAAGTGGTTTTTCCACACTAATACAAGTGCAAAAGTGGTTTCCTGCACCAACACAAGTGCGAAAAGTGGTTTTTCAACACTAACACAAGTGCGAAAAGTGGTTTTTCAACACTAACACAAGTGCGAAAAGTGGTTTTTCAACACTAACACAAGTGCGAAAAGTGTTTTTTCCACACTAATACAAGTGCAAAAGTGGTTTCCTGCACCAACACAAATGCGAAAAGTGGTTTTTCAACACTAACACAAGTGCGAAAAGTGGTTTTACAACACTAACACAAGTGCGAAAAGTGGTTTTTCAACACTAACACAAGTGCGAAAAGTGGTTTTTCAACACTAACACAAGTGCCAAAAGTGGTTTTCCACACTAATACAAGTGCAAAAGTGGTTTCCTGCACCAACACAAGTGCGAAAAGTTGTTTTTTCAACACTAACACAAATGCGAAAAGTGGTTTTCCAACACTAACACAAGTGCGAAAAGTGGTTTTTCCACACTAATACAAGTGCAATAGTGGTTTCATGCACCAACACAAGTGCGAAAAGTGGTTTTTCAACACTATCAAAAGTGCAAAAAGTGTTTTTTCCACACTAATACAAGTGCAAAAGTGGTTTCCTGCACCAACACAAGTGCGAAAAGTGGTTTTTCAACACTAACACAAGTGCGAAAAGTGGTTTTTCAACACTAACACTAGCGCGAAAAGTGGTTTTTCAACACTAACACAAGTGCGAAAAGTGGTTTTTCAACACTATCACAAGTGCAAAAAGTGTTTTTTCCACACTAATACAAGTGCAAAAGTGGTTTCCTGCACCAACACAAGTGCGAAAAGTGGTTTTTCAACACTAACACAAGTGCGAAAAGTGGTTTTTCAACACTAACACTAGCGCGAAAAGTGGTTTTTCAACACTAACACAAGTGCGAAAAGTGGTTTTTCAACACTATCACAAGTGCAAAAAGTGTTTTTTCCACACTAATACAAGTGCAAAAGTGGTTTCCTGCACCAACACTAGCGCGAAAAGTGGTTTTTCAACACTAACACAAGTGCGAAAAGTGGTTTTTCAACACTATCACAAGTGCAAAAAGTGTTTTTTCCACACTAATACAAGTGCAAAAGTGGTTTCCTGCACCAACACAAGTGCGAAAAGTGGTTTTTCAACACTAACACAAGTGCGAAAAGTGGTTTTTCAACACTAACACAAGTGCGAAAAGTGGTTTTTCAACATAAACACAAGTGCGAAAAGTGTTTTTTCCACACTAATACAAGTGCAAAAGTCGTTTCCTGCACCAACACAAGTGCGAAAAGTGGTTTTTCAACACTAACACAAGTGCGAAAAGTGGTTTTTCAACACTAACACAAGTGCGAAAAGTGGTTTTTCAACATTAACACAAGTGCGAAAAGTGTTTTTTCCACACTAATACAAGTGCAAAAGTGGTTTCCTGCACCAACACAAGTGCGAAAAGTGGTTTTTCAACACTAACACAAGTGCGAAAAGTGGCTTTTCAACACTAACACAAGTGCGAAAAGTGGTTTTTCCACACTAATACAAGTGCAAAAGTGGTTTCCTGCACCAACACAAGTGCGAAAAGTGGTTTTTCAACACTAACACAAGTGCGAAAAGTGGTTTTTCAACACTAACACAAGTGCGAAAAGTGGTTTTTCAACACTAACACAAGTGCGAAAAGTGTTTTTTCCACACTAATACAAGTGCAAAAGTGGTTTCCTGCACCAACACAAATGCGAAAAGTGGTTTTTCAACACTAACACAAGTGCGAAAAGTGGTTTTACAACACTAACACAAGTGCGAAAAGTGGTTTTTCAACACTAACACAAGTGCGAAAAGTGGTTTTTCAACACTAACACAAGTGCCAAAAGTGGTTTTCCACACTAATACAAGTGCAAAAGTGGTTTCCTGCACCAACACAAGTGCGAAAAGTTGTTTTTTCAACACTAACACAAATGCGAAAAGTGGTTTTCCAACACTAACACAAGTGCGAAAAGTGGTTTTTCCACACTAATACAAGTGCAATAGTGGTTTCATGCACCAACACAAGTGCGAAAAGTGGTTTTTCAACTCTATCAAAAGTGCAAAAAGTGTTTTTTCCACACTAATACAAGTGCAAAAGTGGTTTCCTGCACCAACACAAGTGCGAAAAGTGGTTTTTCAACACTAACACAAGTGCGAAAAGTGGTTTTTCAACACTAACACTAGCGCGAAAAGTGGTTTTTCAACACTAACACAAGTGCGAAAAGTGGTTTTTCAACACTATCACAAGTGCAAAAAGTGTTTTTTCCACACTAATACAAGTGCAAAAGTGGTTTCCTGCACCAACACAAGTGCGAAAAGTGGTTTTTCAACACTAACACAAGTGCGAAAAGTGGTTTTTCAACACTAACACAAGTGCGAAAAGTGGTTTTTCAACATTAACACAAGTGCGAAAAGTGTTTTTTCCACACTAATACAAGTGCAAAAGTGGTTTCCTGCACCAACACAAGTGCGAAAAGTGGTTTTTCAACACTAACACAAGTGCGAAAAGTGGTTTTTCCACACTAATACAAGTGCAAAAGTGGTTTCCTGCACCAACACAAGTGCGAAAAGTGGTTTTACAACACTAACACACACAAGTGCGAAAAGTGGCTTTTCAACACTAACACAAGTGCGAAAAGTGGTTTTTCCACACTAATACAAGTGGAAAAGTGGTTTCCTGCACCAACACAAGTGCGAAAAGTGGTTTTACAACACTAACACAAGTGCGAAAAGTGGCTTTTCAACACTAACACAAGTGCGAAAAGTGGTTTTTCCACACTAATACAAGTGCAAAAGTGGTTTCCTGCACCAACACAAGTGCGAAAAGTGGTTTTTCAACACTAACACAAGTGCGAAAAGTGGTTTTTCAACACTAACACAAGTGCGAAAAGTGGTTTTTCAACACTAACACAAGTGCGAAAAGTTGTTTTTCAACACTAACACAAGTGTGAAAAGTGGTTTTTCCACACTAATGCAAGTGCAAAAGTGGTTTCCTGCACCAACACAAGTGCGAAAAGTGGTTTTTCAACACTAACACAAGTGCAAAAAGTGGTTTTTCCACACTAATACAAGTGCAAAAGTGGTTTCCTGCACCAACACAAGTGCGAAAAGTGGTTTTTCAACACGAACACAAGTGCGAAAATTGGTTTTTCAACACTAACACAAGTGCGAAAAGTGTTTTTTCCACACTAATACAAGTGCAAAAGTGGTTTCCTGCACCAACACAAGTGCGAAAAGTGGTTTTTCAACACTAACACAAGTGCGAAAAGTGGTTTTTCAACACTATCACAAGTGCAAAAAGTGTTTTTTCCACACTAATACAAGTGCAAAAGTGGTTTCCTGCACCAACACAAGTGCGAAAAGTGGTTTTTCAACACTAACACAAGTGCGAAAAGTGGTTTTTCAACACTAACACAAGTGCGAAAAGTGGTTTTTCAACATTAACACAAGTGCGAAAAGTGTTTTTTCCACACTAATACAAGTGCAAAAGTGGTTTCCTGCACCAACACAAGTGCGAAAAGCGGTTTTTCAACACTAACACAAGTGCGAAAAGTGGTTTTTCAACACTAACACAAGTGCGAAAAGTGGTTTTTCAACACTAACACAGTGCGAAAAGTGGTTTTTCCACACTAATACAAGTGCAAAAGTGGTTTCCTGCACCAACACAAGTGCGAAAAGTGGTTTTTCAACACTAACAAAAGTGCGAAAAGTGGTTTTTCAACACTATCACAAGTGCAAAAAGTCTTTTTTCCACACTAATACAAGTGCAAAAGTGGTTTCCTGCACCAACACAAGTGCGAAAAGTGGTTTTACAACACTAACACAAGTGCGAAAAGTGGTTTTTCAACACTAACACAAGTGCGAAAAGTGGTTTTTCAACACTAACACAAGTGCCAAAAGTGGTTTTCCACACTAATACAAGTGCAAAAGTGGTTTCCTGCACCAACACAAGTGCGAAAAGTTGTTTTTCAACACTAACACAAGTGTGAAAAGTGGTTTTTCCACACTAATACAAGTGCAAAAGTGGTTTCCTGCACCAACACAAGTGCGAAAAGTGGTTTTTCAACACTAACACAGGTGCGAAAAGTGGTTTTTCAACACTATCACAAGTGCCAAAAGTGTTTTTTCCACACTAATACAAGTGCAAAAGTGGTTTCCTGCACCAACACAAGTGCGAAAAGTGGTTTTTCAACACTAACACAAATGCGAAAAGTGGTTTTCCAACACTAACACAAGTGCGAAAAGTGGTTTTTCCACACTAATACAAGTGCAATAGTGGTTTCATGCACCAACACAAGTGCGAAAAGTGGTTTTTCAACACTATCAAAAGTGCAAAAAGTGTTTTTTCCACACTAATACAAGTGCAAAAGTGGTTTCCTGCACCAACACAAGTGCGAAAAGTGGTTTTTCAACACTAACACAAGTGCGAAAAGTGGTTTTTCAACACTTACACAAGTGCGAAAAGTGTTTTTTCCACACTAATACAAGTGCAAAAGTGGTTTCCTGCACCAACACAAGTGCGAAAAGTGGTTTTTCAACACTAACACAAGTGCGAAAAGTGGTTTTTCAACACTAACACAAGTGCGAAAAGTGGTTTATCAACACTATCACAAGTGCAAAAAGTGTTTTTTCCACACTAATACAAGTGCAAAAGTGGTTTCCTGCACCAACACAAGTGCGAAAAGTGGTTTTTCAACACTAACACAAGTGCGAAAAGTGGTTTTTCAACACTAACACAAGTGCGAAAAGTGGTTTTTCAACATTAACACAAGTGCGAAAAGTGTTTTTTCCACACTAATACAAGTGCAAAAGTGGTTTCCTGCACCAACACAAGTGCGAAAAGTGGTTTTTCAACACTAACACAAGTGCGAAAAGTGGTTTTTCCACACTAATACAAGTGCAAAAGTGGTTTCCTGCACCAACACAAGTGCGAAAAGTGGTTTTACAACACTAACACACACAAGTGCGAAAAGTGGCTTTTCAACACTAACACAAGTGCGAAAAGTGGTTTTTCCACACTAATACAAGTGGAAAAGTGGTTTCCTGCACCAACACAAGTGCGAAAAGTGGTTTTACAACACTAACACAAGTGCGAAAAGTGGCTTTTCAACACTAACACAAGTGCGAAAAGTGGTTTTTCCACACTAATACAAGTGCAAAAGTGGTTTCCTGCACCAACACAAGTGCGAAAAGTGGTTTTTCAACACTAACACAAGTGCGAAAAGTGGTTTTTCAACACTAACACAAGTGCGAAAAGTGGTTTTTCAACACTAACACAAGTGCGAAAAGTGGTTTTACAACACTAACACAAGTGCGAAAAGTTGTTTTTCAACACTAACACAAGTGTGAAAAGTGGTTTTTCCACACTAATACAAGTGCAAAAGTGGTTTCCTGCACCAACACAAGTGCGAAAAGTGGTTTTTCAACACTAACACAAGTGCGAAAAGTGGCTTTTCAACACTAACACAAGTGCAAAAAGTGGTTTTTCCACACTAATACAAGTGCAAAAGTGGTTTCCTGCACCAACACAAGTGCGAAAAGTGGTTTTTCAACACGAACACAAGTGCGAAAATTGGTTTTTCAACACTAACACAAGTGCGAAAAGTGTTTTTTCCACACTAATACAAGTGCAAAATTGGTTTCCTGCACCAACACAAGTGCGAAAAGTGGTTTTTCAACACTAACACAAGTGCGAAAAGTGGTTTTTCAACACTATCACAAGTGCAAAAAGTGTTTTTTCCACACTAATACAAGTGCAAAAGTGGTTTCCTGCACCAACACAAGTGCAAAAAGTGGTTTTTCAACACTAACACAAGTGCGAAAAGTGGTTTTTCAACACTAACACAAGTGCGAAAAGTGGTTTTTCAACATTAACACAAGTGCGAAAAGTGTTTTTTCCACACTAATACAAGTGCAAAAGTGGTTTCCTGCACCAACACAAGTGCGAAAAGCGGTTTTTCAACACTAACACAAGTGCGAAAAGTGGTTTTTCAACACTAACACAAGTGCGAAAAGTGGTTTTTCAACACTAACACAGTGCGAAAAGTGGTTTTTCCACACTAATACAAGTGCAAAAGTGGTTTCCTGCATCAACACAAGTGCGAAAAGTGGTTTTTCAACACTAACAAAAGTGCGAAAAGTGGTTTTTCAACACTATCACAAGTGCAAAAAGTCTTTTTTCCACACTAATACAAGTGCAAAAGTGGTTTCCTGCACCAACACAAGTGCGAAAAGTGGTTTTTCAACACTAACACAAGTGCGAAAAGTGGTTTTTCAACACTAACACAAGTGCGAAAAGTGGTTTTTCAACACTAACACAAGAGCGAAAAGTGTTTTTTCCACACTAATACAAGTGCAAAAGTGGTTTCCTGCACCAACACAAGACGCGAAAAGTTGTTTTTTAACACTAACACAAGTGTGAAAAGTGGTTTTTCCACACTAATACAAGTGCAAAAGTGGTTTCCTGCACCAACACAAGTGCGAAAAGTGGTTTTACAACACTAACACAAGTGCGAAAAGTGGTTTTTCAACACTAACACAAGTGCGAAAAGTGGTTTTTCAACACTAACACAAGTGCGAAAAGTGTTTTTTCCACACTAATACAAGTGCAAAAGTGGTTTCCTGCACCAACACAAGTGCGAAAAGTGGTTTTTCAACACTAACACAAGTGCGAAAAGTGGTTTATCAACACTAACACAAGTGCGAAAAGTGGTTTTTCAACACTATCACAAGTGCAAAAAGTGTTTTTTCCACACTAATACAAGTGCAAAAGTGGTTTCCTGCACCAACACATGTGCGAAAAGTGGTTTTTCAACACTAACACAAGTGCGAAAAGTGGTTTTTCAACACTAACACAAGTGCGAAAAGTGGTTTTTCCACACTAATACAAGTTCAAAAGTGGTTTCCTGCACCAACACAAGTGCGAAAAGTGGTTTTTCAACACTAACACAAGTGCGAAAAGTGGTTTTTCAACACTAACACAAGAGCGAAAAGTGTTTTTTCCACACTAATACAAGTGCAAAAGTGGTTTCCTGCACCAACACAAGTGCGAAAAGTGGTTTTTCAACACTAACACAAGTGCGAAAAGTGGTTTTTCAACACTAACACAAGTGCGAAAAGTGGTTTTTCAACACTAACACAAGTGCGAAAAGTGATTTTTCCACACTAATACAAGTGCAAAAGTGGTTTACTGCACCAACACAAGTGCGAAAAGTGGTTTTTCAACACTAACAAAAGTGCGAAAAGTGGTTTTTCAACACTATCACAAGTGCAAAAAGTCTTTATTCCACACTAATACAAGTGCAAAAGTGGTTTCCTGCACCAACACAAGTGCGAGAAGTGGTTTTTCAACACTAACACAAGTGCGAAAAGTGGTTTTTCAACACTAACACAAGTGCGAAAAGTGGTTTTTCAACACTAACACAAGTGCGAAAAGTGTTTTTTCCACACTAATACAAGTGCAAAAGTGGTTTTCTGCACCAACACAAGTGCGAAAAGTGGTTTTTCAACACTAACACAAGTGCGAAAAGTGGTTTTTCAACACTATGACAAGTGCAAAAAGTGTTTTTTCCACACTCATACAAGTGCAAAAGTGGTTTCCTGCACCAACACAAGTGCGAAAAGTGGTTTTTCAACACTAACACAAGTGCGAAAAGTGGTTTTTCTACACTATCACAAGTGCAAAAAGTGGTTTTCAACACTACCACAAGTGCAAAAAGTGGTTTTTCAACACTAACACAAGTGCGAAAAGTGGTTTTTCCACACTAATACAAGTGCAAAAGTGGTTTCCTGCACCAACACAAGTGCGAAAAGTGGTTTTACAACACTAACACAAGTGCGAAAAGTGGCTTTTCAACACTAACACAAGTGCGAAAAGTGGTTTTTCCACACTAATACAAGTGGAAAAGTGGTTTCCTGCACCAACACAAATGCGAAAAGTGGTTTTACAACACTAACACAAGTCCGAAAAGTGGCTTTTCAACACTAACACAAGTGCGAAAAGTGGTTTTTCCACACTAATACAAGTGCAAAAGTGGTTTCCTGCACCAACACAAGTGCGAAAAGTGGTTTTTCAACACTAACACAAGTGCGAAAAGTGGTTTTTCAACACTAACACTAGCGCGAAAAGTGGTTTTTCAACACTAACACAAGTGCGAAAAGTGGTTTTTCAACACTATCACAAGTGCAAAAAGTGTTTTTTCCACACTAATACAAGTGCAAAAGTGGTTTCCTGCACCAACACAAGTGCGAAAAGTGGTTTTTCAACACTAACACAAGTGCGAAAAGTGGTTTTTCAACACTAACACAAGTGCGAAAAGTGGTTTTTCAACATTAACACAAGTGCGAAAAGTGTTTTTTCCACACTAATACAAGTGCAAAAGTGGTTTCCTGCACCAACACAAGTGCGAAAAGTGGTTTTTCAACACTAACACAAGTGCGAAAAGTGGTTTTTCCACACTAATACAAGTGCAAAAGTGGTTTCCTGCACCAACACAAGTGCGAAAAGTGGTTTTACAACACTAACACACACAAGTGCGAAAAGTGGCTTTTCAACACTAACACAAGTGCGAAAAGTGGTTTTTCCACACTAATACAAGTGGAAAAGTGGTTTCCTGCACCAACACAAGTGCGAAAAGTGGTTTTACAACACTAACACAAGTGCGAAAAGTGGCTTTTCAACACTAACACAAGTGCGAAAAGTGTTTTTTCCACACTAATACAAGTGCAAAAGTGGTTTCCTGCACCAACACAAGTGCGAAAAGTGGTTTTTCAACACTAACACAAGTGCGAAAAGTGGTTTTTCAACACTAACACAAGTGCGAAAAGTGGTTTTTCAACACTAACACAAGTGCGAAAAGTGGTTTTTCCACACTAATACAAGTGCAAAAGTGGTTTCCTGCACCAACACAAGTGCGAAAAGTGGTTTTACAACACTAACACAAGTGCGAAAAGTGGCTTTTCAACACTAACACAAGTGCGAAAAGTGGTTTTTCCACACTAATACAAGTGGAAAGTGGTTTCCTGCACCAACACAAGTGCGAAAAGTGGTTTTACAACACTAACACAAGTGCGAAAAGTGGCTTTTCAACACTAACACAAGTGTGAAAAGTGGTTTTTCCACACTAATACAAGTGCAAAAGTGGTTTCCTGCACCAACACAAGTGCGAAAAGTGGTTTTTCAACACTAACACAAGTGCGAAAAGTGGTTTTTCAACACTAACACAAGTGCGAAAAGTGGTTTTTCAACACTAACACAAGTGCGAAAAGTGTTTTTTCCACACTAATACAAGTGCAAAAGTGGTTTCCTGCACCAACACAAATGCGAAAAGTGGTTTTTCAACACTAACACAAGTGCGAAAAGTGGTTTTACAACACTAACACAAGTGCGAAAAGTTGTTTTTCAACACTAACACAAGTGTGAAAAGTGGTTTTCCACACTAATACAAGTGCAAAAGTGGTTTCCTGCACCAACACAAGTGCGAAAAGTGGTTTTTCAACACTAACACAAGTGCGAAAAGTGGCTTTTCAACACCAACACAAGTGCAAAAAGTGGTTTTTCCACACTAATACAAGTGCAAAAGTGGTTTCCTGCACCAACACAAGTGTGAAAAGTGGTTTTTCAACACGAACACAAGTGCGAAAATTGGTTTTTCAACACTAACACAAGTGCGAAAAGTGTTTTTTCCACACTAATACAAGTGCAAAAGTGGTTTCCTGCACCAACACAAGTGCGAAAAGTGGTTTTTCAACACTAACACAAGTGCGAAAAGTGGTTTTTCAACACTAACACAAGTGCGAAAAGTGGTTTTTCAACATAAACACAATTGCGAAAAGTGTTTTTTCCACACTAACACAAGTGCGAAAAGTGGTTTTTCCACACTAATACAAGTGCAAAAGTGGTTTCCTGCACCAACACAAGTGCGAAAAGTGGTTTTTCAACACTAACAAAAGTGCGAAAAGTGGTTTTTCAACACTATCACAAGTGCAAAAAGTCTTTTTTCCACACTAATACAAGTGCAAAAGTGGTTTCCTGCACCAACACAAGTGCGAAAAGTGGTTTTACAACACTAACACAAGTGCGAAAAGTGGTTTTTCAACACTAACACAAGTGCGAAAAGTGGTTTTTCAACACTAACACAAGTGCCAAAAGTGGTTTTCCACACTAATACAAGTGCAAAAGTGGTTTCCTGCACCAACACAAGTGCGAAAAGTTGTTTTTCAACACTAACACAAGTGTGAAAAGTGGTTTTTCCACACTAATACAAGTGCAAAAGTGGTTTCCTGCACCAACACAAGTGCGAAAAGTGGTTTTTCAACACTAACACAGGTGCGAAAAGTGGTTTTTCAACACTATCACAAGTGCCAAAAGTGTTTTTTCCACACTAATACAAGTGCAAAAGTGGTTTCCTGCACCAACACAAGTGCGAAAAGTGGTTTTTCAACACTAACACAAATGCGAAAAGTGGTTTTCCAACACTAACACAAGTGCGAAAAGTGGTTTTTCCACACTAATACAAGTGCAATAGTGGTTTCATGCACCAACACAAGTGCGAAAAGTGGTTTTTCAACACTATCAAAAGTGCAAAAAGTGTTTTTTCCACACTAATACAAGTGCAAAAGTGGTTTCCTGCACCAACACAAGTGCGAAAAGTGGTTTTTCAACACTAACACAAGTGCAAAAAGTGGTTTTTCAACACTTACACAAGTGCGAAAAGTGTTTTTTCCACACTAATACAAGTGCAAAAGTGGTTTCCTGCACCAACACAAGTGCGAAAAGTGGTTTTTCAACACTAACACAAGTGCGAAAAGTGGTTTTTCAACACTAACACAAGTGCGAAAAGTGGTTTATCAACACTATCACAAGTGCAAAAAGTGTTTTTTCCACACTAATACAAGTGCAAAAGTGGTTTCCTGCACCAACACAAGTGCGAAAAGTGGTTTTTCAACACTAACACAAGTGCGAAAAGTGGTTTTTCAACACTAACACAAGTGCGAAAAGTGGTTTTTCAACATTAACACAAGTGCGAAAAGTGTTTTTTCCACACTAATACAAGTGCAAAAGTGGTTTCCTGCACCAACACAAGTGCGAAAAGTGGTTTTTCAACACTAACACAAGTGCGAAAAGTGGTTTTTCCACACTAATACAAGTGCAAAAGTGGTTTCCTGCACCAACACAAGTGCGAAAAGTGGTTTTACAACACTAACACACACAAGTGCGAAAAGTGGCTTTTCAACACTAACACAAGTGCGAAAAGTGGTTTTTCCACACTAATACAAGTGGAAAAGTGGTTTCCTGCACCAACACAAGTGCGAAAAGTGGTTTTACAACACTAACACAAGTGCGAAAAGTGGCTTTTCAACACTAACACAAGTGCGAAAAGTGGTTTTTCCACACTAATACAAGTGCAAAAGTGGTTTCCTGCACCAACACAAGTGCGAAAAGTGGTTTTTCAACACTAACACAAGTGCGAAAAGTGGTTTTTCAACACTAACACAAGTGCGAAAAGTGGTTTTTCAACACTAACACAAGTGCGAAAAGTGGTTTTACAACACTAACACAAGTGCGAAAAGTTGTTTTTCAACACTAACACAAGTGTGAAAAGTGGTTTTTCCACACTAATACAAGTGCAAAAGTGGTTTCCTGCACCAACACAAGTGCGAAAAGTGGTTTTTCAACACTAACACAAGTGCGAAAAGTGGCTTTTCAACACTAACACAAGTGCAAAAAGTGGTTTTTCCACACTAATACAAGTGCAAAAGTGGTTTCCTGCACCAACACAAGTGCGAAAAGTGGTTTTTCAACACGAACACAAGTGCGAAAATTGGTTTTTCAACACTAACACAAGTGCGAAAAGTGTTTTTTCCACACTAATACAAGTGCAAAATTGGTTTCCTGCACCAACACAAGTGCGAAAAGTGGTTTTTCAACACTAACACAAGTGCGAAAAGTGGTTTTTCAACACTATCACAAGTGCAAAAAGTGTTTTTTCCACACTAATACAAGTGCAAAAGTGGTTTCCTGCACCAACACAAGTGCAAAAAGTGGTTTTTCAACACTAACACAAGTGCGAAAAGTGGTTTTTCAACACTAACACAAGTGCGAAAAGTGGTTTTTCAACATTAACACAAGTGCGAAAAGTGTTTTTTCCACACTAATACAAGTGCAAAAGTGGTTTCCTGCACCAACACAAGTGCGAAAAGCGGTTTTTCAACACTAACACAAGTGCGAAAAGTGGTTTTTCAACACTAACACAAGTGCGAAAAGTGGTTTTTCAACACTAACACAGTGCGAAAAGTGGTTTTTCCACACTAATACAAGTGCAAAAGTGGTTTCCTGCATCAACACAAGTGCGAAAAGTGGTTTTTCAACACTAACAAAAGTGCGAAAAGTGGTTTTTCAACACTATCACAAGTGCAAAAAGTCTTTTTTCCACACTAATACAAGTGCAAAAGTGGTTTCCTGCACCAACACAAGTGCGAAAAGTGGTTTTTCAACACTAACACAAGTGCGAAAAGTGGTTTTTCAACACTAACACAAGTGCGAAAAGTGGTTTTTCAACACTAACACAAGAGCGAAAAGTGTTTTTTCCACACTAATACAAGTGCAAAAGTGGTTTCCTGCACCAACACAAGACGCGAAAAGTTGTTTTTTAACACTAACACAAGTGTGAAAAGTGGTTTTTCCACACTAATACAAGTGCAAAAGTGGTTTCCTGCACCAACACAAGTGCGAAAAGTGGTTTTACAACACTAACACAAGTGCGAAAAGTGGTTTTTCAACACTAACACAAGTGCGAAAAGTGGTTTTTCAACACTAACACAAGTGCGAAAAGTGTTTTTTCCACACTAATACAAGTGCAAAAGTGGTTTCCTGCACCAACACAAGTGCGAAAAGTGGTTTTTCAACACTAACACAAGTGCGAAAAGTGGTTTATCAACACCAACACAAGTGCGAAAAGTGGTTTTTCAACACTATCACAAGTGCAAAAAGTGTTTTTTCCACACTAATACAAGTGCAAAAGTGGTTTCCTGCACCAACACATGTGCGAAAAGTGGTTTTTCAACACTAACACAAGTGCGAAAAGTGGTTTTTCAACACTAACACAAGTGCGAAAAGTGGTTTTTCCACACTAATACAAGTTCAAAAGTGGTTTCCTGCACCAACACAAGTGCGAAAAGTGGTTTTTCAACACTAACACAAGTGCGAAAAGTGGTTTTTCAACACTAACACAAGAGCGAAAAGTGTTTTTTCCACACTAATACAAGTGCAAAAGTGGTTTCCTGCACCAACACAAGTGCGAAAAGTGGTTTTTCAACACTAACACAAGTGCGAAAAGTGGTTTTTCAACACTAACACAAGTGCGAAAAGTGGTTTTTCAACACTAACACAAGTGAGAAAAGTGATTTTTCCACACTAATACAAGTGCAAAAGTGGTTTACTGCACCAACACAAGTGCGAAAAGTGGTTTTTCAACACTAACAAAAGTGCGAAAAGTGGTTTTTCAACACTATCACAAGTGCAAAAAGTCTTTATTCCACACTAATACAAGTGCAAAAGTGGTTTCCTGCACCAACACAAGTGCGAAAAGTGGTTTTTCAACACGAACACAAGTGCGAAAAGTGGCTTTTCAACACTAACACAAGTGCGAAAAGTGGTTTTTCCACACTAATACAAGTGCAAAAGTGGTTTCCTGCACCAACACAAGTGCGAGAAGTGGTTTTTCAACACTAACACAAGTGCGAAAAGTGGTTTTTCAACACTAACACAAGTGCGAAAAGTGGTTTTTCAACACTAACACAAGTGCGAAAAGTGTTTTTTCAACACTAACACAAGTGCGAAAAGTGTTTTTTCCACACTAATACAAGTGCAAAAGTGGTTTTCTGCACCAACACAAGTGCGAAAAGTGGTTTTTCAACACTAACACAAGTGCGAAAAGTGGTTTTTCAACACTATGACAAGTGCAAAAAGTGTTTTTTCCACACTCATACAAGTGCAAAAGTGGTTTCCTGCACCAACACAAGTGCGAAAAGTGGTTTTTCAACACTAACACAAGTGCGAAAAGTGGTTTTTCTACACTATCACAAGTGCAAAAAGTGGTTTTTCAACACTACCACAAGTGCAAAAAGTGGTTTTTCAACACTAACACAAGTGCGAAAAGTGGTTTTTCCACACTAATACAAGTGCAAAAGTGGTTTCCTGCACCAACACAAGTGCGAAAAGTGGTTTTACAACACTAACACAAGTGCGAAAAGTGGCTTTTCAACACTAACACAAGTGCGAAAAGTGGTTTTTCCACACTAATACAAGTGGAAAAGTGGTTTCCTGCACCAACACAAATGCGAAAAGTGGTTTTACAACACTAACACAAGTCCGAAAAGTGGCTTTTCAACACTAACACAAGTGCGAAAAGTGGTTTTTCCACACTAATACAAGTGCAAAAGTGGTTTCCTGCACCAACACAAGTGCGAAAAGTGGTTTTTCAACACTAACACAAGTGCGAAAAGTGGTTTTTCAACACTAACACAAGTGCGAAAAGTGGCTTTTCAACACTAACACAAGTGCGAAAAGTGGTTTTTCACACTAATACAAGTGCAAAAGTGGTTTCCTGCACCAACACAAGTGCGAAAAGTGGTTTTTCAACACTAACACAAGTGCGAAAAGTGGTTTTTCAACACTAACACAAGTGCCAAAAGTGGCTTTTCCACACTAATACAAGTGCAAAAGTGGTTTCCTGCACCAACACAAGTGCGAAAAGTTGTTTTTCAACACTAACACAAGTGTGAAAAGTGGTTTTTCCACACTAATACAAGTGCAAAAGTGGTTTCCTGCACCAACACAAGTGCGAAAAGTGGTTTTTCAACACTAACACAGGTGCGAAAAGTGTTTTTCAACACTATCACAAGTGCCAAAACTGTTTTTTCCACACTAATACAAGTGCAAAAGTGGTTTCCTGCACCAACACAAGTGCGAAAAGTGGTTTTTCAACACTAACACAAATGCGAAAAGTGGTTTTCTAACACTAACACAAGTGCGAAAAGTGGTTTTTCCACACTAATACAAGTGCAATAGTGGTTTCATGCACCAACACATGTGCGAAAAGTGGTTTTTCAACACTACCAAAAGTGCAAAAAGTGTTTTTTCCACACTATTACAAGTGCAAAAGTGGTTTCCTGCACCAACACAAGTGCGAAAAGTGGTTTTTCAACACTAACACAAGTGCGAAAAGTGGTTTTTCAACACTAACACAAGTGCGAAAAGTAGTTTTTCAACACTAACACAAGTGTGAAAAGTGTTTTTTCCACACTAATACAAGTGCAAAAGTGGTTTCCTGCACCAACACAAGTGCGAAAAGTGGTTTTTCAACACTAACACAAGTGCGAAAAGTGGTTTTTCAACACTAACACAAGTGCGAAAAGTGGTTTATCAACACTATCACAAGTGCAAAAAGTGTTTTTTCCACACTAATACAAGTGCAAAAGTGGTTTCCTGCACCAACACATGTGCGAAAAGTGGTTTTTCAACACTAACACAAGTGCGAAAAGTGGTTTTTCAACACTAACACAAGTGAGAAAAGTGGTTTTTCCACACTAATACAAGTGCAAAAGTGGTTTCCTGCACCAACACAAGTGCGAAAAGTGGTTTTTCAACACAAACACAAGTGCGAAAAGTGGTTTTTCAACACTAACACAAGTGCGAAAAGTGGTTTTTCAACACTAACACGAGCGAAAAGTGTTTTTTCCACACTAATACAAGGGCAAAAGTGGTTTCCTGCACCAACACAAGTGCAAAAGTGGTTTCCTGCACCAACACAAGTGCGAAAAGTGGTTTTTCAACACTAACACAAGTGCGAAAAGTGGTTTTTCAACACTAACACAAGTGCGAAAAGTGGTTTTTCAACACTAACACAAGTGCGAAAAGTGGTTTTTCAACACTATCACAAGTGCAAAAAGTGTTTTTTCCACACTAATATAAGTGCAAAAGTGGTTTCCTGCACCAACACAAGTGCGAAAAGTGGTTTTTCAACACTATTACAAGTGCAAAAAGTGTTTTTTCCACACTAATACAAGTGCAAAACTGGTTTCCTGCACCAACACAAGTGCGAAAAGTGGTTTTTCAACACTAACACAAGTGCGAAAAGTGGTTTTTCAACACTAACACAAGTGCAAAAGTGGTTTTTCAACACTAACACAAGTGCAAAAGTGGTTTCCTGCACCAACACAAGTGCGAAAAGTGGTTTTTCAACACTAACACAAGTGCGAAAAGTGGTTTTTCAACACTAACACAAGTGCGAAAAGTGTTTTTTCCACACTAATACAAGTGCAAAAGTGGTTTCCTGCACCAACACAAGTGCGAAAAGTGGTTTTTCAACACTAACACAATTGCGAAAAGTGGTTTATCAACACTATCACAAGTGCAAAAAGTGTTTTTTCCACACTAATACAAGTGCAAAAGTGGTTTCCTGCACCAACACATGTGCGAAAAGTGGTTTTTCAACACTAACACAAGTGCGAAAAGTGGTTTTTCAACACTAACACAAGTGAGAAAAGTGGTTTTTCCACACTAATACAAGTGCAAAAGTGGTTTCCTGCACCAACACAAGTGCAAAAAGTGGTTTTTCAACACTAACTCAAGTGCGAAAAGTGGTTTTTCAACACTAACACAAGTGCGAAAAGTGGTTTTTCAACACTATCACAAGTGCAAAAACTGTTTTTTCCACACTAATACAAGTGCAAAAGTGGTTTCCTGCACCAACACAAGTGCAAAAAGTGGTTTTTCAACACTAACACAAGTGCGAAAAGTGGTTTTTCAACACTATCACAAGTGCAAAAAGTGTTTTTCCACACTAATACAAGTGCAAAAGTGGTTTCCTGCTCCAACACAAGTGCAAAAAGTGGTTTTTCAACACTAACACAAGTGCGTAAAGTGGTTTTTCAACACTAACACAAGTGCGAAAAGTGGTTTTTCAACACTAACACAAGTGCGAAAAGTGGTTTTTCAACACTATCACAAGTGCAAAAAGTGTTTTTTCCACACTAATATAAGTGCAAAAGTGGTTTCCTGCACCAACACAAGCGCGAAAAGTGGTTTTTCAACACTATTACAAGTGCAAAAAGTGTTTTTTCCACACTAATACAAGTGCAAAACTGGTTTCCTGCACCAACACAAGTGCGAAAAGTGGTTTTTCAACACTAACACAAGTGCGAAAAGTGGTTTTTCAACACTAACACAAGTGCAAAAGTGGTTTTTCAACACTAACACAAGTGAGAAAAGTGGTTTTTCCACACTAATACAAGTGCAAAAGTGGTTTCCTGCACCAACGCAAGTGCGAAAAGTGGTTTTTCAACACTAACTCAAGTGCGAAAAGTGGTTTTTCAACACTAACACAAGTGCAAAAAGTGTTTTTTCCACACTAATACAAGTGCAAAAGTGGTTTCCTGCACCAACAAGTGCGAAAAGTGGTTTTTCAACACTAACACAGGTGCGAAAAGTGGTTTTTCAACACCAACACAAGTGCGAAAAGTGTTTTTTCAACACTAACACAAGTGCGAAAAGTGGTTTTTCCACACTAATACACGTGCAAAAGTGGTTTCCTGCACCAACACAAGTGCGAAAATTGGTTTTTCAACACTAACACAAGTGCAAAAAGTGGTTTTTCAACACTATCACAAGTGCAAAAAGTGTTTTTTCCACACTAATACAAGTGCAAAAGTGGTTTCCTGCACCAACACAAGTGCGAAAAGTGGTTTTTCAACACTAACACAAGTGCGAAAAGTGGTTTTTCCACACTAATACAAGTGCAAAAGTGGTTTCCTGCACCAACACAAGTGCGGAAAGTGGTTTTTCAACACTAACACAAGTGCGAAAAGTGGTTTTTCAACACTAACACAAGTGCGAAAAGTGGTTTTTCAACACTAACACAAGTGCGATAAGTGGTTTTTCCACACTAATACAAGTGCAAAAGTGGTTTCCTGCACCAACACAAGTGCGAAAAGTGGATTTTCAACACTAACACAAGTGCGAAAAGTGGTTTTTCAACACTATTACAAGTGCAAAAAGTGTTTTTTCCACACTAATACAAGTGCAAAACTGGTTTCCTGCACCAACACAAGTGCGAAAAGTGGTTTTTCAACACTAACACAAGTGCGAAAAGTGGTTTTTCAACACTAACACAAGTGCAAAAGTGGTTTCCTGCACCAACACAAGTGCGAAAAGTGGTTTTTCAACACTAACACAAGTGCGAAAAGTGGTTTTTCAACACCAACACAAGTGCGAAAAGTGGTTTTTCAACACTATCACAAGTGCAAAAAGTGTTTTTTCCACACTAATACAAGTGCAAAAGTGGTTTCCTGCACCAACACAAGTGCGAAAAGTGGTTTTTCAACACTAACACAAGTGCGAAAAGTGGTTTTTCAACACTAACACAAGTGCGAAAAGTGCTTTTTCAACACTAACACAAGTGCGAAAAGTGGTTTTTCAACACTATGACAAGTGCAAAAAGTGTTTTTTCCACACTCATACAAGTGCAAAAGTGGTTTCCTGCACCAACACAAGTGCGAAAAGTGGTTTTTCAACACTAACACAAGTGCGAAAAGTGGTTTTTCAACACTAACACAAGTGCGAAAAGTGGTTTTTCCACACTAATACAAGTGCAAAAGTGGTTTCCTGCACCAACACTAGTGCGAAAAGTGGTTTTTCAACACTAACACAAGTGCGAAAAGTGGTTTTTCAACACTATCACAAGTGCAAAAAGTGTTTTTTCCACACTAATACAAGTGCAAAAGTGGTTTCCTGCACCAACACAAGTGCGAAAAGTGGTTTTTCAACACTAACACAAGTGCGAAAAGTGGTTTTTCAACACTACCACAAGTGCGAAAAGTGGTTTTTCAACATTAACACAAGTGCGAAAAGTGTTTTTTCCACACTAATACAAGTGCAAAAGTGGTTTCCTGCACCAACACAAGTGCGAAAAGTGGTTTTTCAACACTAACACAAGTGCGAAAAGTGGTTTTTCAACACTAACACAAGTGCGAAAAGTGGTTTTTCAACACTAACACAAGTGCGAAAAGTGGTTTTTCCACACTAATACAAGTGCAAAAGTGGTTTCCTGCACCAACACAAGTGCGAAAAGTGGTTTTACAACACTAACACAAGTGCGAAAAGTGGCTTTTCAACACTAACACAAGTGCGAAAAGTGGTTTTTCCACACTAATACAAGTGGAAAGTGGTTTCCTGCACCAACACAAGTGCGAAAAGTGGTTTTACAACACTAACACAAGTGCGAAAAGTGGCTTTTCAACACTAACACAAGTGCGAAAAGTGGTTTTTCCACACTAATACAAGTGCAAAAGTGGTTTCCTGCACCAACACAAGTGCGAAAAGTGGTTTTTCAACACTAACACAAGTGCGAAAAGTGGTTTTTCAACACTAACACAAGTGCGAAAAGTGGTTTTTCAACACTAACACAAGTGCGAAAAGTGTTTTTTCCACACTAATACAAGTGCAAAAGTGGTTTCCTGCACCAACACAAATGCGAAAAGTGGTTTTTCAACACTAACACAAGTGCGAAAAGTGGTTTTACAACACTAACACAAGTGCGAAAAGTTGTTTTTCAACACTAACACAAGTGTGAAAAGTGGTTTTCCACACTAATACAAGTGCAAAAGTGGTTTCCTGCACCAACACAAGTGCGAAAAGTGGTTTTTCAACACTAACACAAGTGCGAAAAGTGGTTTTTCAACACTATCACAAGTGCAAAAAGTGTTTTTTCCACACTAATACAAGTGCAAAAGTGGTTTCCTGCACCAACACAAGTGCGAAAAGTGGTTTTTCAACACTAACACAAGTGCGAAAAGTGGTTTTTCAACATTAACACAAGTGCGAAAAGTGTTTTTTCCACACTAATACAAGTGCAAAAGTGGTTTCCTGCACCAACACAAGTGCGAAAAGTGGTTTTTCAACACTAACACAAGTGCGAAAAGTGGTTTTTCAACACTAACACAGTGCGAAAAGTGGTTTTTCCACACTAATACAAGTGCAAAAGTGGTTTCCTGCACCAACACAAGTGCGAAAAGTGGTTTTTCAACACTAACACAAGTGCGAAAAGTGGTTTTTCAACACTAACACAGTGCGAAAAGTGGTTTTTCCACACTAATACAAGTGCAAAAGTGGTTTCCTGCACCAACACAAGTGCGAAAAGTGGTTTTTCAACACTAACAAAAGTGCGAAAAGTGGTTTTTCAACACCATCACAAGTGCAAAAAGTCTTTTTTCCACACTAATACAAGTGCAAAAGTGGTTTCCTGCACCAACACAAGTGCGAAAAGTGGTTTTACAACACTAACACAAGTGCGAAAAGTGGCTTTTCAACACTAACACAAGTGCGAAAAGTGGTTTTTCCACACTAATACAAGTGCAAAAGTGGTTTCCTGCACCAACACAAGTGCGAAAAGTGGTTTTTCAACACTAACACAAGTGCGAAAAGTGGTTTTTCAACACTACCACAAGTGCGAAAAGTGGTTTTTCAACATTAACACAAGTGCGAAAAGTGTTTTTTCCACACTAATACAAGTGCAAAAGTGGTTTCCTGCACCAACACAAGTGCGAAAAGTGGTTTTTCAACACTAACACAAGTGCGAAAAGTGGTTTTTCAACACTAACACAAGTGCGAAAAGTGGTTTTTCAACACTAACACAAGTGCGAAAAGTGGTTTTTCCACACTAATACAAGTGCAAAAGTGGTTTCCTGCACCAACACAAGTGCGAAAAGTGGTTTTACAACACTAACACAAGTGCGAAAAGTGGCTTTTCAACACTAACACAAGTGCTAAAAGTGGTTTTTCCACACTAATACAAGTGGAAAGTGGTTTCCTGCACCAACACAAGTGCGAAAAGTGGTTTTACAACACTAACACAAGTGCGAAAAGTGGCTTTTCAACACTAACACAAGTGCGAAAAGTGGTTTTTCCACACTAATACAAGTGCAAAAGTGGTTTCCTGCACCAACACAAGTGCGAAAAGTGGTTTTTCAACACTAACACAAGTGCGAAAAGTGGTTTTTCAACACTAACACAAGTGCGAAAAGTGGTTTTTCAACACTAACACAAGTGCGAAAAGTGTTTTTTCCACACTAATACAAGTGCAAAAGTGGTTTCCTGCACCAACACAAATGCGAAAAGTGGTTTTTCAACACTAACACAAGTGCGAAAAGTGGTTTTACAACACTAACACAAGTGCGAAAAGTTGTTTTTCAACACTAACACAAGTGTGAAAAGTGGTTTTCCACACTAATACAAGTGCAAAAGTGGTTTCCTGCACCAACACAAGTGCGAAAAGTGGTTTTTCAACACTAACACAAGTGCGAAAAGTGGCTTTTCAACACCAACACAAGTGCAAAAAGTGGTTTTTCCACACTAATACAAGTGCAAAAGTGGTTTCCTGCACCAACACAAGTGTGAAAAGTGGTTTTTCAACACGAACACAAGTGCGAAAATTGGTTTTTCAACACTAACACAAGTGCGAAAAGTGGTTTTTCCACACTAATACAAGTGCAAAAGTGGTTTCCTGCACCAACACAAGTGCGAAAAGTGGTTTTTCAACACTAACACAAGTGCGAAAAGTGGTTTTTCAACACTATCACAAGTGCAAAAAGTGTTTTTTCCACACTAATACAAGTGCAAAAGTGGTTTCCTGCACCAACACAAGTGCGAAAAGTGGTTTTTCAACACTAACACAAGTGCGAAAAGTGGTTTTTCAACATTAACACAAGTGCGAAAAGTGTTTTTTCCACACTAATACAAGTGCAAAAGTGGTTTCCTGCACCAACACAAGTGCGAAAAGTGGTTTTTCAACACTAACACAAGTGCGAAAAGTGGTTTTTCAACACTAACACAAGTGCGAAAAGTGGTTTTTCAACACTAACACAGTGCGAAAAGTGGTTTTTCCACACTAATACAAGTGCAAAAGTGGTTTCCTGCACCAACACAAGTGCGAAAAGTGGTTTTTCAACACTAACAAAAGTGCGAAAAGTGGTTTTTCAACACCATCACAAGTGCAAAAAGTCTTTTTTCCACACTAATACAAGTGCAAAAGTGGTTTCCTGCACCAACACAAGTGCGAAAAGTGGTTTTACAACACTAACACAAGTGCGAAAAGTGGCTTTTCAACACTAACACAAGTGCGAAAAGTGGTTTTTCCACACTAATACAAGTGCAAAAGTGGTTTCCTGCACCAACACAAGTGCGAAAAGTGGTTTTTCAACACGAACACAAGTGCGAAAAGTGGTTTTTCAACACTAACACAAGTGCGAAAAGTGGTTTTTCAACACTAACACAAGTGCCAAAAGTGGCTTTTCCACACTAATACAAGTGCAAAAGTGGTTTCCTGCACCAACACAAGTGCGAAAAGTTGTTTTTCAACACTAACACAAGTGTGAAAAGTGGTTTTTCCACACTAATACAAGTGCAAAAGTGGTTTCCTGCACCAACACAAGTGCGAAAAGTGGTTTTTCAACACTAACACAGGTGCGAAAAGTGTTTTTTCAACACTATCACAAGTGCCAAAAGTGTTTTTTCCACACTAATACAAGTGCAAAAGTGGTTTCCTGCACCAACACAAGTGCGAAAAGTGGTTTTTCAACACTAACACAAATGCGAAAAGTGGTTTTCTAACACTAACACAAGTGCGAAAAGTGGTTTTTCCACACTAATACAAGTGCAATAGTGGTTTCATGCACCAACACAAGTGCGAAAAGTGGTTTTTCAACACTACCAAAAGTGCAAAAAGTGTTTTTTCCACACTATTACAAGTGCAAAAGTGGTTTCCTGCACCAACACAAGTGCGAAAAGTGGTTTTTCAACACTAACACAAGTGTGAAAAGTGGTTTTTCAACACTAACACAAGTGCGAAAAGTGGTTTTTCAACACTAACACAAGTGCGAAAAGTGTTTTTTCCACACTAATACAAGTGCAAAAGTGGTTTCCTGCACCAACACAAGTGCGAAAAGTGGTTTTTCAACACTAACACAAGTGCGAAAAGTGGTTTTTCAACACTAACACAAGTGCGAAAAGTGGTTTATCAACACTATCACAAGTGCAAAAAGTGTTTTTTCCACACTAATACAAGTGCAAAACTGGTTTCCTGCACCAACACATGTGCAAAAAGTGGTTTTTCAACACTAACACAAGTGCGAAAAGTGGTTTTTCAACACTAACACAAGTGAGAAAAGTGGTTTTTCCACACTAATACAAGTGCAAAAGTGGTTTCCTGCACCAACGCAAGTGCGAAAAGTGGTTTTTCAACACTAACTCAAGTGCGAAAAGTGGTTTTTCAACACTAACACAAGTGCGAAAAGTGGTTTTTCAACACTATTACAAGTGCAAAAAGTGTTTTTTCCACACTAATACAAGTGCAAAACTGGTTTCCTGCACCAACACAAGTGCGAAAAGTGGTTTTTCAGCACTAACACAAGTGCAAAAGTGGTTTCCTGCACCAACACAAGTGCGAAAAGTGGTTTTTCAACACTAACACAAGTGCGAAAAGTGGTTTTTCAACACTAACACAAGTGCGAAAAGTGGTTTTTCAACACAATCACAAGTGCAAAAAGTGTTTTTTCCACACCAATACAAGTGCAAAAGTGGTTTCCTGCACCAACACAAGTGCGAAAAGTGGTTTTTCAACACTAACACAGGTGCGAAAAGTGGTTTTTCAACACCAACACAAGTGCGAAAAGTGGTTTTTCAACACTAACACAAGTGCGAAAAGTGGTTTTTCCACACTAATACACGTGCAAAAGTGGTTTCCTGCACCAACACAAGTGCGAAAATTGGTTTTTCAACACTAACACAAGTGCGAAAAGTGGTTTTTCAACACTATCACAAGTGCAAAAAGTGTTTTTTCCACACTAATACAAGTGCAAAAGTGGTTTCCTGCACCAACACAAGTGCGAAAATTGGTTTTTCAACACTAACAAGTGCGAAAAGTGGTTGTTCAACACTAACACAAGTGCGAAAAGTGGTTTTTTAACACTAACACAAGTGCGAAAAGTGTTTTTTCACACTAATACAAGTGCAAAAGTGGTTTCCTGCACCAACACAAGTGCGAAAAGTGGTTTTTCAACACTAACACAAGTGCGAAATGTGGTTTTTCAACACTAACACAAGTGCAAAAGTGGTTTCCTGCACCAACACAAGTGAAGTGGTTTTTCAACACTAACACAAGTGTGAAAAGTGGTTTTTCAACACCAACACAAGTGCGAAAAGTGGTTTTTCAACACTAACACAGTGCGAAAAGTGGTTTTTCCACACTAATACAAGTGCAAAAGTGGTTTCCTGCACCAACACAAGTGCGAAAAGTGGTTTTTCAACACTAACAAAAGTGCGAAAAGTGGTTTTTCAACACTATCACAAGTGCAAAAAGTCTTTTTTCCACACTAATACAAGTGCAAAAGTGGTTTGCTGCACCAACACAAGTGCGAAAAGTGGTTTTACAACACTAACACAAGTGCGAAAAGTGGCTTTTCAACACTAACACAAGTGCGAAAAGTGGTTTTTCCACACTAATACAAGTGCAAAAGTGGTTTCCTGCACCAACACAAGTGCGAAAAGTGGTTTTTCAACACTAACACAAGTGCTAAAAGTGGTTTTTCAACACTAACACAAGTGCGAAAAGTGGTTTTTCAACACTAACACAAGTGCCAAAAGTGGCTTTTCCTCACTAATACAAGTGCAAAAGTGGTTTCCTGCACCAACACAAGTGCGAAAAGTTGTTTTTCAACACTAACACAAGTGCGAAAAGTGTTTTTTCACACTAATACAAGTGCAAAAGTGGTTTCCTGCACCAACACAAGTGCGAAAAGTGGTTTTTCAACACTAACACAAGTGCGAAATGTGGTTTTTCAACACTAACACAAGTGCGAAAAGTGGTTTTTCAACACTAACACAAGTGCGAAAAGTGGTTTTTCAACACTAACACAAGTTCCAAAAGTGTTTTTTCCACACTAATACAAGTGCAAAAGTGGTTTCCTGCACCAACACAAGTGCGAAAAGTGGTTTTTCCACACTAATACAAGTGCAAAAGTGGTTTCCTGCACCAACACAAGTGCGAAAAGTGGATTTTCAACACTAACACAAGTGCGAAAAGTGGTTTTTCAACACTATTACAAGTGCAAAAAGTGTTTTTTCCACACTAATACAAGTGAAAACTGGTTTCCTGCACCAACACAAGTGCGAAAAGTGGTTTTTCAACACTAACACAAGTGCGAAAAGTGGTTTTTCAACACTAACACAAGTGCAAAAGTGGTTTCCTGCACCAACACAAGTGCGAAAAGTGGTTTTTCAACACTAACACAAGTGCGAAAAGTGGTTTTTCAACACCAACACAAGTGCGAAAAGTGGTTTTTCAACACTATCACAAGTGCAAAAAGTGTTTTTTCCACACTAATACAAGTGCAAAAGTGGTTTCCTGCACCAACACAAGTGCGAAAAGTGGTTTTTCAACACTAACACAAATGCGAAAAGTGGTTTTTCAACACTAACACAAGTGCGAAAAGTGGTTTTTCAACACAATCACAAGTGCAAAAAGTGTTTTTTCCACACTAATACAAGTGCAAAAGTGGTTTCCTGCACCAACACAAGTGCGAAAAGTGGTTTTTCAACACTAACACAGGTGCGAAAAGTGGTTTTTCAACACCAACACAAGTGCGAAAAGTGGTTTTTCAACACTAACACAAGTGCGAAAAGTGGTTTTTCCACACTAATACACGTACAAAAGTGGTTTCCTGCACCAACACAAGTGCGAAAATTGGTTTTTCAACACTAACACAAGTGCGAAAAGTGGTTTTTCAACACTATCACAAGTGCAAAAAGTGTTTTTTCAACACCAATACAAGTGCAAAAGTGGTTTCCTGCACCAACACAAGTGCGAAAAGTGGTTTTTCAACACTAACACAAGTGCGAAAAGTGGTTTTTCCACACTAATACAAGTGCAAAAGTGGTTTCCTGCACCAACACAAGTGCGAAAAGTGTTTTTTCAACACTAACACAAGTGCGAAAAGTGGTTTTTCAACACTAACACAAGTGCGAAAAGTGGTTTTTTAACACTAACACAAGTGCGAAAAGTGTTTTTTCACACTAATACAAGTGCAAAAGTGGTTTCCTGCACCAACACAAGTGCGAAAAGTGGTTTTTCAACACTAACACAAGTGCGAAAAGTGGTTTTTCAACACTAACACAAGTGAGAAAAGTGGTTTTTCCACACTAATACAAGTGCAAAAGTGGTTTCCTGCACCAACACAAGTGCGAAAAGTGGTTTTTCAACACTAACACAAGTGCGAAAAGTGGTTTTTCAACACTAACACAAGTGAGAAAAGTGGTTTTTCCACACTAATACAAGTGCAAAAGTGGTTTCCTGCACCAACACAAGTGCGAAAAGTGGTTTTTCAACACTATGACAAGTGCAAAAAGTGTTTTTTCCACACTCATACAAGTGCAAAAGTGGTTTCCTGCACCAACGCAAGTGCGAAAAGTGGTTTTTCAACACTAACACAAGTGCGAAAAGTGGTTTTTCAACACTATCACAAGTGCAAAAAGTGTTTTTCCACACTAATACAAGTGCAAAAGTGGTTTCCTGCTCCAACACAAGTGCAAAAAGTGGTTTTTCAACACTAACACAAGTGTGAAAAGTGGTTTTTCAACACTAACACAAGTGCGAAAAGTGGTTTTTCAACACTAACACAAGTGCGAAAAGTGGTTTTTCAACACTATCACAAGTGCAAAAAGTGTTTTTTCCACACTAATATAAGTGCAAAAGTGGTTTCCTGCACCAACACAAGTGCGAAAAGTGGTTTTTCAACACTAACACAAGTGCGAAAAGTGGTTTTTCAACACTAACACAAGTGCGAAAAGTGGTTTTTTAACACTAACACAAGTGCGAAAAGTGTTTTTTCACACTAATACAAGTGCAAAAGTGGTTTCCTGCACCAACACAAGTGCGAAAAGTGGTTTTTCAACACTAACACAAGTGCGAAATGTGGTTTTTCAACACTAACACAAGTGCAAAAGTGGTTTCCTGCACCAACACAAGTGAAGTGGTTTTTCAACACTAACACAAGTGTGAAAAGTGGTTTTTCAACACCAACACAAGTGCGAAAAGTGGTTTTTCAACACTAACACAGTGCGAAAAGTGGTTTTTCCACACTAATACAAGTGCAAAAGTGGTTTCCTGCACCAACACAAGTGCGAAAAGTGGTTTTTCAACACTAACAAAAGTGCGAAAAGTGGTTTTTCAACACTATCACAAGTGCAAAAAGTCTTTTTTCCACACTAATACAAGTGCAAAAGTGGTTTGCTGCACCAACACAAGTGCGAAAAGTGGTTTTACAACACTAACACAAGTGCGAAAAGTGGCTTTTCAACACTAACACAAGTGCGAAAAGTGGTTTTTCCACACTAATACAAGTGCAAAAGTGGTTTCCTGCACCAACACAAGTGCGAAAAGTGGTTTTTCAACACTAACACAAGTGCTAAAAGTGGTTTTTCAACACTAACACAAGTGCGAAAAGTGGTTTTTCAACACTAACACAAGTGCCAAAAGTGGCTTTTCCTCACTAATACAAGTGCAAAAGTGGTTTCCTGCACCAACACAAGTGCGAAAAGTTGTTTTTCAACACTAACACAAGTGTGAAAAGTGTTTTTTCACACTAATACAAGTGCAAAAGTGGTTTCCTGCACCAACACAAGTGCGAAAAGTGGTTTTTCAACACTAACACAAGTGCGAAATGTGGTTTTTCAACACTAACACAAGTGCGAAAAGTGGTTTTTCAACACTAACACAAGTGCGAAAAGTGGTTTTTCAACACTAACACAAGTTCCAAAAGTGTTTTTTCCACACTAATACAAGTGCAAAAGTGGTTTCCTGCACCAACACAAGTGCGAAAAGTGGTTTTTCCACACTAATACAAGTGCAAAAGTGGTTTCCTGCACCAACACAAGTGCGAAAAGTGGATTTTCAACACTAACACAAGTGCGAAAAGTGGTTTTTCAACACTATTACAAGTGCAAAAAGTGTTTTTTCCACACTAATACAAGTGAAAACTGGTTTCCTGCACCAACACAAGTGCGAAAAGTGGTTTTTCAACACTAACACAAGTGCGAAAAGTGGTTTTTCAACACTAACACAAGTGCAAAAGTGGTTTCCTGCACCAACACAAGTGCGAAAAGTGGTTTTTCAACACTAACACAAGTGCGAAAAGTGGTTTTTCAACACCAACACAAGTGCGAAAAGTGGTTTTTCAACACTATCACAAGTGCAAAAAGTGTTTTTTCCACACTAATACAAGTGCAAAAGTGGTTTCCTGCACCAACACAAGTGCGAAAAGTGGTTTTTCAACACTAACACAAATGCGAAAAGTGGTTTTTCAACACTAACACAAGTGCGAAAAGTGGTTTTTCAACACAATCACAAGTGCAAAAAGTGTTTTTTCCACACTAATACAAGTGCAAAAGTGGTTTCCTGCACCAACACAAGTGCGAAAAGTGGTTTTTCAACACTAACACAGGTGCGAAAAGTGGTTTTTCAACACCAACACAAGTGCGAAAAGTGGTTTTTCAACACTAACACAAGTGCGAAAAGTGGTTTTTCCACACTAATACACGTACAAAAGTGGTTTCCTGCACCAACACAAGTGCGAAAATTGGTTTTTCAACACTAACACAAGTGCGAAAAGTGGTTTTTCAACACTATCACAAGTGCAAAAAGTGTTTTTTCAACACCAATACAAGTGCAAAAGTGGTTTCCTGCACCAACACAAGTGCGAAAAGTGGTTTTTCAACACTAACACAAGTGCGAAAAGTGGTTTTTCCACACTAATACAAGTGCAAAAGTGGTTTCCTGCACCAACACAAGTGCGAAAAGTGTTTTTTCAACACTAACACAAGTGCGAAAAGTGGTTTTTCAACACTAACACAAGTGCGAAAAGTGGTTTTTTAACACTAACACAAGTGCGAAAAGTGTTTTTTCACACTAATACAAGTGCAAAAGTGGTTTCCTGCACCAACACAAGTGCGAAAAGTGGTTTTTCAACACTAACACAAGTGCGAAAAGTGGTTTTTCAACACTAACACAAGTGAGAAAAGTGGTTTTTCCACACTAATACAAGTGCAAAAGTGGTTTCCTGCACCAACACAAGTGCGAAAAGTGGTTTTTCAACACTAACACAAGTGCGAAAAGTGGTTTTTCAACACTAACACAAGTGAGAAAAGTGGTTTTTCCACACTAATACAAGTGCAAAAGTGGTTTCCTGCACCAACACAAGTGCGAAAAGTGGTTTTTCAACACTATGACAAGTGCAAAAAGTGTTTTTTCCACACTCATACAAGTGCAAAAGTGGTTTCCTGCACCAACGCAAGTGCGAAAAGTGGTTTTTCAACACTAACACAAGTGCGAAAAGTGGTTTTTCAACACTATCACAAGTGCAAAAAGTGTTTTTCCACACTAATACAAGTGCAAAAGTGGTTTCCTGCTCCAACACAAGTGCAAAAAGTGGTTTTTCAACACTAACACAAGTGTGAAAAGTGGTTTTTCAACACTAACACAAGTGCGAAAAGTGGTTTTTCAACACTAACACAAGTGCGAAAAGTGGTTTTTCAACACTATCACAAGTGCAAAAAGTGTTTTTTCCACACTAATATAAGTGCAAAAGTGGTTTCCTGCACCAACACAAGTGCGAAAAGTGGTTTTTCAACACTAACACAAGTGCGAAAAGTGGTTTTTCAACACTAACACAAGTGCGATAAGTGGTTTTTCCACACTAATACAAGTGCAAAAGTGGTTTCCTGCACCAACACAAGTGCGAAAAGTGGATTTTCAACACTAACACAAGTGCGAAAAGTGGTTTTTCAACACTATTACAAGTGCAAAAAGTGTTTTTTCCACACTAATACAAGTGCAAAACTGGTTTCCTGCACCAACACAAGTGCGAAAAGTGGTTTTTCAACACTAACACAAGTGCGAAAAGTGGTTTTTCAACACTAACACAAGTGCAAAAGTGGTTTCCTGCACCAACACAAGTGCGAAAAGTGGTTTTTCAACACTAACACAAGTGCGAAAAGTGGTTTTTCAACACCAACACAAGTGCGAAAAGTGGTTTTTCAACACTATCACAAGTGCAAAAAGTGTTTTTTCCACACTAATACAAGTGCAAAAGTGGTTTCCTGCACCAACACAAGTGCGAAAAGTGGTTTTTCAACACTAACACAAGTGCGAAAAGTGGTTTTTCAACACTAACACAAGTGCGAAAAGTGGTTTTTCAACACAATCACAAGTGCAAAAAGTGTTTTTTCCACACTAATACAAGTGCAAAAGTGGTTTTCTGCACCAACACAAGTGCGAAAAGTGGTTTTTCAACACTAACACAGGTGCGAAAAGTGGTTTTTCAACACCAACACAAGTGCGAAAAGTGGTTTTTCAACACTAACACAAGTGCGAAAAGTGGTTTTTCCACACTAATACACGTACAAAAGTGGTTTCCTGCACCAACACAAGTGCGAAAATTGGTTTTTCAACACTAACACAAGTGCGAAAAGTGGTTTTTCAACACTATCACAAGTGCAAAAAGTGTTTTTTCCACACCAATACAAGTGCAAAAGTGGTTTCCTGCACCAACACAAGTGCGAAAAGTGGTTTTTCAACACTAACACAAGTGCGAAAAGTGGTTTTTCCACACTAATACAAGTGCAAAAGTGGTTTCCTGCACCAACACAAGTGCGAAAAGTGTTTTTTCAACACTAACATAAGTGCGAAAAGTGGTTTTTCAACACTAACACAAGTGCGAAAAGTGGTTTTTTAACACTAACACAAGTGCGAAAAGTGTTTTTTCACACTAATACAAGTGCAAAAGTGGTTTCCTGCACCAACACAAGTGCGAAAAGTGGTTTTTCAACACTAACACAAGTGCGAAATGTGGTTTTTCAACACTAACACAAGTGCGAAAAGTGGTTTTTCAACACTAACACAAGTGCGAAAAGTGGTTTTTCAACACTAACACAAGTTCAAAAAGTGTTTTTTCCACACTAATACAAGTGCAAAAGTGGTTTCCTGCACCAACACAAGTGCGAAAAGTGGTTTTTCAACACTAACACAAGTGCGAAAAGTGGTTTTCCAACACTAACACAAGTGCGAAAAGTGGTTTTTCAACACTATCACAAGTGCAAAAAGTGTTTTTTCCACACTAATACAAGTGCAAAAGTGGTTTCCTGCAACAACACAAGTGCGAAAAGTGGTTTTTCAACACTAACACAAGTGCGAAAAGTGGTTTTTCAACACTAACACAAGTGCAAAAAGTGGTTTTTCAACACTAACACAAGTGCGAAAAGTGTTTTTTCCAGACTAATACAAGTGCAAAAGTGCTTTCCTGCACCAACACAAGTGCGAAAAGTGGTTTTTCAACACTAACACAAGTGCGAAAAGTGGTTTTTCAACACTATGACAAGTGCAAAAAGTGTTTTTTCCACACTAATGCAAGTGCAAAAGTGGTTTCCTGCACCAACACAAGTGCGAAAAGTGGTTTTTCAACACTAACACAAGTGCGAAAAGTGGTTTTTCAACACTAACACAAGTGCGAAAAGTGTTTTTTCCACACTAATACAAGTGCAAAAGTGGTTTCCTGCACCAACACAAGTGCGAAAAGTGGTTTTTCAACACTAACACAAGTGCGAAAAGTGGTTTTTCAACACTATCACAAGTGCAAAAAGTGTTTTTTCCACACTAATACAAGTGCAAAAGTGGTTTCCTGCACCAACACAAGTGCGAAAAGTGGTTTTTCAACACTAACACAAGTGCGAAAAGTGGTTTTTCAACACTAACACAAGTGCAAAAAGTGTTTTTTCCACACTAATACAAGTGCAAAAGTGGTTTCCTGCACCAACACAAGTGCGAAAAGTGGTTTTTCAACACTAACACAAGTGCGAAAAGTGGTTTTTCAACACTATGACAAGTGCAAAAAGTGTTTTTTCCACACTAATACAAGTGCAAAAGTGGTTTCCTGCACCAACACAAGTGCGAAAAGTGGTTTTTCAACACTATCACAAGTGCAAAAAGTGTTTTTTCCACACTAATACAAGTGCAAAAGTGGTTTCCTGTACCAACTCAATTGCGAAAAGTGGTTTTTCAACACTAACACAAGTGCGAAAAGTGGTTTTTCAACACTAACACAAGTGCGAAAAGTGTTTTTTCAACACTAACACAAGTGCGAAAAGTATTTTTTCCACACTAATACAAGTGCAAAAGTGGTTTCCTGCACCAACACAAGTGCGAAAAGTGGTTTTTCAACACTAACACAAGTGCGAAAAGTGGTTTTTCAACACTATCACAAGTGCAAAAAGTGTTTTTTCCACACTAATACAAGTGCAAAAGTGGTTTCCTGCACCAACACAAGTGCGAAAAGTGGTTTTTCAACACTAACACAGGTGCGAAAAGTGGTTTTTCAACACTAACACAAGTGCGAAAAGTGGTTTTTCCACACTAATACACGTGCAAAAGTGGTTTCCTGCACCAACACAAGTGCGAAAATTGGTTTTTCAACACTAACACAAGTGCGAAAAGTGGTTTTTCAACACTAACACAAGTGCGAAAAGTGGTTTTTCAACACTATGACAAGTGCAAAAAGTGTTTTTTCCACACTAATACAAGTGCAAAAGTGGTTTCCTGCACCAACACAAGTGCGAAAAGTGGTTTTTCAACACTAACACAAGTGCGAAAAGTGGTTTTTCAACACTATGACAAGTGCAAAAAGTGTTTTTTCCACACTAATACAAGTGCAAAAGTGGTTTCCTGCACCAACACAAGTGCGAAAAGTGGTTTTTCAACACTATCACAAGTGCAAAAAGTGTTTTTTCCACACTAATACAAGTGCAAAAGTGGTTTCCTGCACCAACTCAATTGCGAAAAGTGGTTTTTCAACACTAACACAAGTGCGAAAAGTGGTTTTTCAACACTAACACAAGTGCGAAAAGTGTTTTTTCAACACTAACACAAGTGCGAAAAGTATTTTTTCCACACTAATACAAGTGCAAAAGTGGTTTCCTGCACCAACACAAGTGCGAAAAGTGGTTTTTCAACACTAACACAAGTGCGAAAAGTGGTTTTTCAACACTATCACAAGTGCAAAAAGTGTTTTTTCCACACTAATACAAGTGCAAAAGTGGTTTCCTGCACCAACACAAGTGCGAAAAGTGGTTTTTCAACACTAACACAGGTGCGAAAAGTGGTTTTTCAACACTAACACAAGTGCGAAAAGTGGTTTTTCCACACTAATACACGTGCAAAAGTGGTTTCCTGCACCAACACAAGTGCGAAAATTGGTTTTTCAACACTAACACAAGTGCGAAAAGTGGTTTTTCAACACTATCACAAGTGCAAAAAGTGTTTTTTCCACACTAATACAAGTGCAAAAGTGGTTTCCTGCACCAACACAAGTGCGAAAAGTGGTTTTTCAACACTAACACAAGTGCGAAAAGTGGTTTTTCCACACCAATACAAGTGCAAAAGTGGTTTCCTGCACCAACACAAGTGCGAAAAGTGGTTTTTCAACACTAACACAAGTGCGAAAAGTGGTTTTTCAACACTATCACAAGTGCAAAAAGTGTTTTTTCCACACTAATACAAGTGCAAAAGTGGTTTCCTGCACCAACACAAGTGCGAAAAGTGGTTTTTCAACACTAACACAAGTGCGAAAAGTGGTTTTTCAACACTATGACAAGTGCAAAAAGTGTTTTTTCCAGACTAATACAAGTGCAAAAGTGCTTTCCTGCACCAACACAAGTGCGAAAAGTGGTTTTTCAACACTAACACAAGTGCGAAAAGTGGTTTTTCAACACTATGACAAGTGCAAAAAGTGTTTTTTCCACACTAATGCAAGTGCAAAAGTGGTTTCCTGCACCAACACAAGTGCGAAAAGTGGTTTTTCAACACTAACACAAGTGCGAAAAGTGGTTTTTCAACACTAACACAAGTGCGAAAAGTGTTTTTTCCACACTAATACAAGTGCAAAAGTGGTTTCCTGCACCAACACAAGTGCGAAAAGTGGTTTTTCAACACTAACACAAGTGCGAAAAGTGGTTTTTCAACACTATCACAAGTGCAAAAAGTGTTTTTTCCACACTAATACAAGTGCAAAAGTGGTTTCCTGCACCAACACAAGTGCGAAAAGTGGTTTTTCACCACGAACAAGTGCGAAAAGTGGTTTTTCAACACTAACAAAAGTGCGAAAAGTGGTTTTTCAACACTAACACAAGTGCGAAAAGTGTTTTTTCCACACTAATACAAGTGCAAAAGTGGTTTCCTGCACCAACACAAGTGCGAAAAGTGGTTTTTCAACACTAACACAAGTGCGAAAAGTGGTTTTTCAACACTATCACAAGTGCAAAAAGTGTTTTTTCCACACTAATACAAGTGCAAAAGTGGTTTCCTGCACCAACACAAGTGCGAAAAGTGGTTTTTCAACACTAACACAAGTGCGAAAAGTGGTTTTTCAACACTATGACAAGTGCAAAAAGTGTTTTTTCCAGACTAATACAAGTGCAAAAGTGCTTTCCTGCACCAACACAAGTGCGAAAAGTGGTTTTTCAACACTAACACAAGTGCGAAAAGTGGTTTTTCAACACTATGACAAGTGCAAAAAGTGTTTTTTCCACACTAATGCAAGTGCAAAAGTGGTTTCCTGCACCAACACAAGTGCGAAAAGTGGTTTTTCAACACTAACACAAGTGCGAAAAGTGGTTTTTCAACACTAACACAAGTGCGAAAAGTGTTTTTTCCACACTAATACAAGTGCAAAAGTGGTTTCCTGCACCAACACAAGTGCGAAAAGTGGTTTTTCAACACTAACACAAGTGCGAAAAGTGGTTTTTCAACACTATCACAAGTGCAAAAAGTGTTTTTTCCACACTAATACAAGTGCAAAAGTGGTTTCCTGCACCAACACAAGTGCGAAAAGTGGTTTTTCACCACGAACAAGTGCGAAAAGTGGTTTTTCAACACTAACAAAAGTGCGAAAAGTGGTTTTTCAACACTAACACAAGTGCGAAAAGTGTTTTTTCCACACTAATACAAGTGCAAAAGTGATTTCCTGCACCAACACAAGTGCGAAAAGTGGTTTTTCAACACTAACACAAGTGCGAAAAGTGGTTTTTCAACACTATCACAAGTGCAAAAAGTGTTTTTTCCACACTAATGCAAGTGCAAAAGTGGTTTCCTGCAACAACACAAGTGCGAAAAGTGGTTTTTCAACACTAACACAAGTGCGAAAAGTGGTTTTTCAACACTAACACAAGTGCGAAAAGTGGTTTTTCAACACTAACACAAGTGCGAAAAGTGGTTTTTCAACACTAACACAAGTGCGAAAAGTGTTTTTTCCAGACTAATACAAGTGCAAAAGTGCTTTCCTGCACCAACACAAGTGCGAAAAGTGGTTTTTCAACACTAACACAAGTGCGAAAAGTGGTTTTTCAACACTATGACAAGTGCAAAAAGTGTTTTTTCCACACTAATGCAAGTGCAAAAGTGGTTTCCTGCACCAACACAAGTGCGAAAAGTGGTTTTTCAACACTAACACAAGTGCGAAAAGTGGTTTTTCAACACTAACACAAGTGCGAAAAGTGTTTTTTCCACACTAATACAAGTGCAAAAGTGGTTTCCTGCACCAACACAAGTGCGAAAAGTGGTTTTTCAACACTAACACAAGTGCGAAAAGTGGTTTTTCAACACTATCACAAGTGCAAAAAGTGTTTTTTCCACACTAATACAAGTGCAAAAGTGGTTTCCTGCACCAACACAAGTGCGAAAAGTGGTTTTTCAACACTAACACAAGTGCGAAAAGTGGTTTTTCAACACTAACACAAGTGCGAAAAGTGGTTTTTCAACACTATCACAAGTGCAAAAAGTGTTTTTTCCACACTAATACAAGTGCAAAAGTGGTTTCCTGCACCAACACAAGTGCGAAAAGTGGTTTTTCAACACTAACACAAGTGCGAAAAGTGGTTTTTCAACACTATGACAAGTGCAAAAAGTGTTTTTTCCACACTAATACAAGTGCAAAAGTGGTTTCCTGCACCAACACAAGTGCAAAAAGTGGTTTTTCAACACCAACACAAGTGCGAAAAGTGGTTTTTCAACACTATCACAAGTGCAGAAAGTGTTTTTTCCACACTAATACAAGTGCAAAAGTGGTTTCCTGCACCAACTCAATTGCGAAAAGTGGTTTTTCAACACTAACACAAGTGCGAAAAGTGTTTTTCAACACTAACACAAGTGCGAAAAGTGGTTTTTCAACACTAACACAAGTGCGAAAAGTGGTTTTTCAACACTATGACAAGTGCAAAAAGTGGTTTTTCAACACTAACACAAGTGCGAAAAGTGGTTTTTCCACACTATCACAAGTGCAAAAAGTGTTTTTTCCACACTAATACAAGTGCAAAAGTGGTTTCCTGCACCAACACAAGTGCGAAAAGTGGTTTTTCAACACTAACACAGGTGCGAAAAGTGGTTTTTCCACACTAATACAAGTGCAAAAGTGGTTTCCTGCACCAACACAAGTGCGAAAAGTGGTTTTTCCACACTAATACAAGTGCAAAAGTGGTTTCCTGCACCAACACAAGTGCGAAAAGTGATTTTTCAACACTAACACAGGTGCGAAAAGTGGTTTTTCAACACCAACACAAGTGCGAAAAGTGGTTTTTCAACACTAACACAAGTGCGAAAAGTGGTTTTTCCACACTAATACACGTGCAAAAGTGGTTTCCTGCACCAACACAAGTGCGAAAATTGGTTTTTCAACACTAACACAAGTGCGAAAAGTGGTTTTTCAACACTATCACAAGTGCAAAAAGTGTTTTTTCCACACTAATACAAGTGCAAAAGTGGTTTCCTGCACCAACACAAGTGCAAAAAGTGGTTTTTCAACACTAACACAAGTGCGAAAAGTGGTTTTTCAACACTAACACAAGTGCGAAAAGTGTTTTTTCAACACTAACACAAGTGCGAAAAGTGTTTTTTCCACACTAATACAAGTGCAAAAGTGGTTTCCTGCACCAACACAAGTGCAAAAAGTGGTTTTTCACCACGAACACAAGTGTGAAAAGTGGTTTTTCAACACTAACAAGTGCGAAAAGTGGTTTTTCAACACTAACACAAGTGCAAAAAGTGTTTTTTCCACACTAATACAAGTGCAAAAGTGGTTTCCTGCACCAACACAAGTGCGAAAAGTGGTTTTTCAACACTAACACAAGTGCGAAAAGTGGTTTTTCAACACTATCACAAGTGCAAAAAGTGTTTTTTCCACACTAATACAAGTGCAAAAGTGGTTTCCTGCACCAACACAAGTGCGAAAAGTGGTTTTTCAACACTAACACAAGTGCGAAAAGTGGTTTTTCAACACTATCAAGTGCAAAAAGTGTTTTTTCCACACTAATACAAGTGCAAAAGTGGTTTCCTGCACCAACACAAGTGCGAAAAGTGGTTTTTCAACACTAACACAAGTGCGAAAAGTGGTTTTTCAACACTAACACAAGTGCGAAAAGTGTTTTTTCAACACTAACACAAGTGCGAAAAGTGTTTTTTCCACACTAATACAAGTGCAAAAGTGGTTTCCTGCACCAACACAAGTGCGAAAAGTGGTTTTTCAACACTAACACAAGTGCGAAAAGTGGTTTTTCAACACCAACACAAGTGCGAAAAGTGGTTTTTCAACACTATCACAAGTGCAAAAAGTGTTTTTTCCACACTAATACAAGTGCAAAAGTGGTTTCCTGCACCAACACAAGTGCGAAAAGTGGTTTTTCAACACTAACACAAGTGCGAAAAGTGGTTTTTCAACACTAACACAAGTGCGAAAAGTGTTTTTTCAACACTAACACAAGTGCGAAAAGTGTTTTTTCCACACTAATACAAGTGCAAAAGTGGTTTCCTGCACCAACACAAGTGCGAAAAGTGGTTTTTCAACACTAACACAAGTGCGAAAAGTGGTTTTTCAACACCAACACAAGTGCGAAAAGTGGTTTTTCAACACTATCACAAGTGCAAAAAGTGTTTTTTCCACACTAATACAAGTGCAAAAGTGGTTTCCTGCACCAACACAAGTGCGAAAAGTGGTTTTTCAACACTAACACAAGTGCGAAAAGTGGTTTTTCAACACTAACAAAAGTGCGAAAAGTGGTTTTTCAACACTATCACAAGTGCAAAAAGTCTTTTTTCCACACTAATACAAGTGCAAAAGTGGTTTGCTGCACCAACACAAGTGCGAAAAGTGGTTTTACAACACTAACACAAGTGCGAAAAGTGGCTTTTCAACACTAACACAAGTGCGAAAAGTGGTTTTTCCACACTAATACAAGTGCAAAAGTGGTTTCCTGCACCAACACAAGTGCGAAAAGTGGTTTTTCAACACTAACACAAGTGCTAAAAGTGGTTTTTCAACACTAACACAAGTGCGAAAAGTGGTTTTTCAACACTAACACAAGTGCCAAAAGTGGCTTTTCCTCACTAATACAAGTGCAAAAGTGGTTTCCTGCACCAACACAAGTGCGAAAAGTTGTTTTTCAACACTAACACAAGTGTGAAAAGTGTTTTTTCACACTAATACAAGTGCAAAAGTGGTTTCCTGCACCAACACAAGTGCGAAAAGTGGTTTTTCAACACTAACACAAGTGCGAAATGTGGTTTTTCAACACTAACACAAGTGCGAAAAGTGGTTTTTCAACACTAACACAAGTGCGAAAAGTGGTTTTTCAACACTAACACAAGTTCCAAAAGTGTTTTTTCCACACTAATACAAGTGCAAAAGTGGTTTCCTGCACCAACACAAGTGCGAAAAGTGGTTTTTCCACACTAATACAAGTGCAAAAGTGGTTTCCTGCACCAACACAAGTGCGAAAAGTGGATTTTCAACACTAACACAAGTGCGAAAAGTGGTTTTTCAACACTATTACAAGTGCAAAAAGTGTTTTTTCCACACTAATACAAGTGAAAACTGGTTTCCTGCACCAACACAAGTGCGAAAAGTGGTTTTTCAACACTAACACAAGTGCGAAAAGTGGTTTTTCAACACTAACACAAGTGCAAAAGTGGTTTCCTGCACCAACACAAGTGCGAAAAGTGGTTTTTCAACACTAACACAAGTGCGAAAAGTGGTTTTTCAACACCAACACAAGTGCGAAAAGTGGTTTTTCAACACTATCACAAGTGCAAAAAGTGTTTTTTCCACACTAATACAAGTGCAAAAGTGGTTTCCTGCACCAACACAAGTGCGAAAAGTGGTTTTTCAACACTAACACAAATGCGAAAAGTGGTTTTTCAACACTAACACAAGTGCGAAAAGTGGTTTTTCAACACAATCACAAGTGCAAAAAGTGTTTTTTCCACACTAATACAAGTGCAAAAGTGGTTTCCTGCACCAACACAAGTGCGAAAAGTGGTTTTTCAACACTAACACAGGTGCGAAAAGTGGTTTTTCAACACCAACACAAGTGCGAAAAGTGGTTTTTCAACACTAACACAAGTGCGAAAAGTGGTTTTTCCACACTAATACACGTACAAAAGTGGTTTCCTGCACCAACACAAGTGCGAAAATTGGTTTTTCAACACTAACACAAGTGCGAAAAGTGGTTTTTCAACACTATCACAAGTGCAAAAAGTGTTTTTTCAACACCAATACAAGTGCAAAAGTGGTTTCCTGCACCAACACAAGTGCGAAAAGTGGTTTTTCAACACTAACACAAGTGCGAAAAGTGGTTTTTCCACACTAATACAAGTGCAAAAGTGGTTTCCTGCACCAACACAAGTGCGAAAAGTGTTTTTTCAACACTAACACAAGTGCGAAAAGTGGTTTTTCAACACTAACACAAGTGCGAAAAGTGGTTTTTTAACACTAACACAAGTGCGAAAAGTGTTTTTTCACACTAATACAAGTGCAAAAGTGGTTTCCTGCACCAACACAAGTGCGAAAAGTGGTTTTTCAACACTAACACAAGTGCGAAAAGTGGTTTTTCAACACTAACACAAGTGAGAAAAGTGGTTTTTCCACACTAATACAAGTGCAAAAGTGGTTTCCTGCACCAACACAAGTGCGAAAAGTGGTTTTTCAACACTAACACAAGTGCGAAAAGTGGTTTTTCAACACTAACACAAGTGAGAAAAGTGGTTTTTCCACACTAATACAAGTGCAAAAGTGGTTTCCTGCACCAACACAAGTGCGAAAAGTGGTTTTTCAACACTATGACAAGTGCAAAAAGTGTTTTTTCCACACTCATACAAGTGCAAAAGTGGTTTCCTGCACCAACGCAAGTGCGAAAAGTGGTTTTTCAACACTAACACAAGTGCGAAAAGTGGTTTTTCAACACTATCACAAGTGCAAAAAGTGTTTTTCCACACTAATACAAGTGCAAAAGTGGTTTCCTGCTCCAACACAAGTGCAAAAAGTGGTTTTTCAACACTAACACAAGTGTGAAAAGTGGTTTTTCAACACTAACACAAGTGCGAAAAGTGGTTTTTCAACACTAACACAAGTGCGAAAAGTGGTTTTTCAACACTATCACAAGTGCAAAAAGTGTTTTTTCCACACTAATATAAGTGCAAAAGTGGTTTCCTGCACCAACACAAGTGCGAAAAGTGGTTTTTCAACACTAACACAAGTGCGAAAAGTGGTTTTTCAACACTAACACAAGTGCGATAAGTGGTTTTTCCACACTAATACAAGTGCAAAAGTGGTTTCCTGCACCAACACAAGTGCGAAAAGTGGATTTTCAACACTAACACAAGTGCGAAAAGTGGTTTTTCAACACTATTACAAGTGCAAAAAGTGTTTTTTCCACACTAATACAAGTGCAAAACTGGTTTCCTGCACCAACACAAGTGCGAAAAGTGGTTTTTCAACACTAACACAAGTGCGAAAAGTGGTTTTTCAACACTAACACAAGTGCAAAAGTGGTTTCCTGCACCAACACAAGTGCGAAAAGTGGTTTTTCAACACTAACACAAGTGCGAAAAGTGGTTTTTCAACACCAACACAAGTGCGAAAAGTGGTTTTTCAACACTATCACAGGTGCAAAAAGTGTTTTTTCCACACTAATACAAGTGCAAAAGTGGTTTCCTGCACCAACACAAGTGCGAAAAGTGGTTTTTCAACACTAACACAAGTGCGAAAAGTGGTTTTTCAACACTAACACAAGTGCGAAAAGTGGTTTTTCAACACAATCACAAGTGCAAAAAGTGTTTTTTCCACACTAATACAAGTGCAAAAGTGGTTTCCTGCACCAACACAAGTGCGAAAAGTGGTTTTTCAACACTAACACAGGTGCGAAAAGTGGTTTTTCAACACCAACACAAGTGCGAAAAGTGGTTTTTCAACACTAACACAAGTGCGAAAAGTGGTTTTTCCACACTAATACACGTACAAAAGTGGTTTCCTGCACCAACACAAGTGCGAAAATTGGTTTTTCAACACTAACACAAGTGCGAAAAGTGGTTTTTCAACACTATCACAAGTGCAAAAAGTGTTTTTTCCACACCAATACAAGTGCAAAAGTGGTTTCCTGCACCAACACAAGTGCGAAAAGTGGTTTTTCAACACTAACACAAGTGCGAAAAGTGGTTTTTCCACACTAATACAAGTGCAAAAGTGGTTTCCTGCACCAACACAAGTGCGAAAAGTGTTTTTTCAACACTAACATAAGTGCGAAAAGTGGTTTTTCAACACTAACACAAGTGCGAAAAGTGGTTTTTTAACACTAACACAAGTGCGAAAAGTGTTTTTTCACACTAATACAAGTGCAAAAGTGGTTTCCTGCACCAACACAAGTGCGAAAAGTGGTTTTTCAACACTAACACAAGTGCGAAATGTGGTTTTTCAACACTAACACAAGTGCGAAAAGTGGTTTTTCAACACTAACACAAGTGCGAAAAGTGGTTTTTCAACACTAACACAAGTTCAAAAAGTGTTTTTTCCACACTAATACAAGTGCAAAAGTGGTTTCCTGCACCAACACAAGTGCGAAAAGTGGTTTTTCAACACTAACACAAGTGCGAAAAGTGGTTTTCCAACACTAACACAAGTGCGAAAAGTGGTTTTTCAACACTATCACAAGTGCAAAAAGTGTTTTTTCCACACTAATACAAGTGCAAAAGTGGTTTCCTGCAACAACACAAGTGCGAAAAGTGGTTTTTCAACACTAACACAAGTGCGAAAAGTGGTTTTTCAACACTAACACAAGTGCAAAAAGTGGTTTTTCAACACTAACACAAGTGCGAAAAGTGTTTTTTCCAGACTAATACAAGTGCAAAAGTGCTTTCCTGCACCAACACAAGTGCGAAAAGTGGTTTTTCAACACTAACACAAGTGCGAAAAGTGGTTTTTCAACACTATGACAAGTGCAAAAAGTGTTTTTTCCACACTAATGCAAGTGCAAAAGTGGTTTCCTGCACCAACACAAGTGCGAAAAGTGGTTTTTCAACACTAACACAAGTGCGAAAAGTGGTTTTTCAACACTAACACAAGTGCGAAAAGTGTTTTTTCCACACTAATACAAGTGCAAAAGTGGTTTCCTGCACCAACACAAGTGCGAAAAGTGGTTTTTCAACACTAACACAAGTGCGAAAAGTGGTTTTTCAACACTATCACAAGTGCAAAAAGTGTTTTTTCCACACTAATACAAGTGCAAAAGTGGTTTCCTGCACCAACACAAGTGCGAAAAGTGGTTTTTCAACACTAACACAAGTGCGAAAAGTGGTTTTTCAACACTAACACAAGTGCAAAAAGTGTTTTTTCCACACTAATACAAGTGCAAAAGTGGTTTCCTGCACCAACACAAGTGCGAAAAGTGGTTTTTCAACACTAACACAAGTGCGAAAAGTGGTTTTTCAACACTATGACAAGTGCAAAAAGTGTTTTTTCCACACTAATACAAGTGCAAAAGTGGTTTCCTGCACCAACACAAGTGCGAAAAGTGGTTTTTCAACACTATCACAAGTGCAAAAAGTGTTTTTTCCACACTAATACAAGTGCAAAAGTGGTTTCCTGCACCAACTCAATTGCGAAAAGTGGTTTTTCAACACTAACCCAAGTGCGAAAAGTGGTTTTTCAACACTAACACAAGTGCGAAAAGTGTTTTTTCAACACTAACACAAGTGCGAAAAGTATTTTTTCCACACTAATACAAGTGCAAAAGTGGTTTCCTGCACCAACACAAGTGCGAAAAGTGGTTTTTCAACACTAACACAAGTGCGAAAAGTGGTTTTTCAACACTATCACAAGTGCAAAAAGTGTTTTTTCCACACTAATACAAGTGCAAAAGTGGTTTCCTGCACCAACACAAGTGCGAAAAGTGGTTTTTCAACACTAACACAGGTGCGAAAAGTGGTTTTTCAACACTAACACAAGTGCGAAAAGTGGTTTTTCCACACTAATACACGTGCAAAAGTGGTTTCCTGCACCAACACAAGTGCGAAAATTGGTTTTTCAACACTAACACAAGTGCGAAAAGTGGTTTTTCAACACTAACACAAGTGCGAAAAGTGGTTTTTCAACACTATGACAAGTGCAAAAAGTGTTTTTTCCACACTAATACAAGTGCAAAAGTGGTTTCCTGCACCAACACAAGTGCGAAAAGTGGTTTTTCAACACTAACACAAGTGCGAAAAGTGGTTTTTCAACACTATGACAAGTGCAAAAAGTGTTTTTTCCACACTAATACAAGTGCAAAAGTGGTTTCCTGCACCAACACAAGTGCGAAAAGTGGTTTTTCAACACTATCACAAGTGCAAAAAGTGTTTTTTCCACACTAATACAAGTGCAAAAGTGGTTTCCTGCACCAACTCAATTGCGAAAAGTGGTTTTTCAACACTAACACAAGTGCGAAAAGTGGTTTTTCAACACTAACACAAGTGCGAAAAGTGTTTTTTCAACACTAACACAAGTGCGAAAAGTATTTTTTCCACACTAATACAAGTGCAAAAGTGGTTTCCTGCACCAACACAAGTGCGAAAAGTGGTTTTTCAACACTAACACAAGTGCGAAAAGTGGTTTTTCAACACTATCACAAGTGCAAAAAGTGTTTTTTCCACACTAATACAAGTGCAAAAGTGGTTTCCTGCACCAACACAAGTGCGAAAAGTGGTTTTTCAACACTAACACAGGTGCGAAAAGTGGTTTTTCAACACTAACACAAGTGCGAAAAGTGGTTTTTCCACACTAATACACGTGCAAAAGTGGTTTCCTGCACCAACACAAGTGCGAAAATTGGTTTTTCAACACTAACACAAGTGCGAAAAGTGGTTTTTCAACACTATCACAAGTGCAAAAAGTGTTTTTTCCACACTAATACAAGTGCAAAAGTGGTTTCCTGCACCAACACAAGTGCGAAAAGTGGTTTTTCAACACTAACACAAGTGCGAAAAGTGGTTTTTCCACACCAATACAAGTGCAAAAGTGGTTTCCTGCACCAACACAAGTGCGAAAAGTGGTTTTTCAACACTAACACAAGTGCGAAAAGTGGTTTTTCAACACTATCACAAGTGCAAAAAGTGTTTTTTCCACACTAATACAAGTGCAAAAGTGGTTTCCTGCACCAACACAAGTGCGAAAAGTGGTTTTTCAACACTAACACAAGTGCGAAAAGTGGTTTTTCAACACTATGACAAGTGCAAAAAGTGTTTTTTCCAGACTAATACAAGTGCAAAAGTGCTTTCCTGCACCAACACAAGTGCGAAAAGTGGTTTTTCAACACTAACACAAGTGCGAAAAGTGGTTTTTCAACACTATGACAAGTGCAAAAAGTGTTTTTTCCACACTAATGCAAGTGCAAAAGTGGTTTCCTGCACCAACACAAGTGCGAAAAGTGGTTTTTCAACACTAACACAAGTGCGAAAAGTGGTTTTTCAACACTAACACAAGTGCGAAAAGTGTTTTTTCCACACTAATACAAGTGCAAAAGTGGTTTCCTGCACCAACACAAGTGCGAAAAGTGGTTTTTCAACACTAACACAAGTGCGAAAAGTGGTTTTTCAACACTATCACAAGTGCAAAAAGTGTTTTTTCCACACTAATACAAGTGCAAAAGTGGTTTCCTGCACCAACACAAGTGCGAAAAGTGGTTTTTCACCACGAACAAGTGCGAAAAGTGGTTTTTCAACACTAACAAAAGTGCGAAAAGTGGTTTTTCAACACTAACACAAGTGCGAAAAGTGTTTTTTCCACACTAATACAAGTGCAAAAGTGGTTTCCTGCACCAACACAAGTGCGAAAAGTGGTTTTTCAACACTAACACAAGTGCGAAAAGTGGTTTTTCAACACTATCACAAGTGCAAAAAGTGTTTTTTCCACACTAATACAAGTGCAAAAGTGGTTTCCTGCACCAACACAAGTGCGAAAAGTGGTTTTTCAACACTAACACAAGTGCGAAAAGTGGTTTTTCAACACTATGACAAGTGCAAAAAGTGTTTTTTCCAGACTAATACAAGTGCAAAAGTGCTTTCCTGCACCAACACAAGTGCGAAAAGTGGTTTTTCAACACTAACACAAGTGCGAAAAGTGGTTTTTCAACACTATGACAAGTGCAAAAAGTGTTTTTTCCACACTAATGCAAGTGCAAAAGTGGTTTCCTGCACCAACACAAGTGCGAAAAGTGGTTTTTCAACACTAACACAAGTGCGAAAAGTGGTTTTTCAACACTAACACAAGTGCGAAAAGTGTTTTTTCCACACTAATACAAGTGCAAAAGTGGTTTCCTGCACCAACACAAGTGCGAAAAGTGGTTTTTCAACACTAACACAAGTGCGAAAAGTGGTTTTTCAACACTATCACAAGTGCAAAAAGTGTTTTTTCCACACTAATACAAGTGCAAAAGTGGTTTCCTGCACCAACACAAGTGCGAAAAGTGGTTTTTCACCACGAACAAGTGCGAAAAGTGGTTTTTCAACACTAACAAAAGTGCGAAAAGTGGTTTTTCAACACTAACACAAGTGCGAAAAGTGTTTTTTCCACACTAATACAAGTGCAAAAGTGATTTCCTGCACCAACACAAGTGCGAAAAGTGGTTTTTCAACACTAACACAAGTGCGAAAAGTGGTTTTTCAACACTATCACAAGTGCAAAAAGTGTTTTTTCCACACTAATGCAAGTGCAAAAGTGGTTTCCTGCAACAACACAAGTGCGAAAAGTGGTTTTTCAACACTAACACAAGTGCGAAAAGTGGTTTTTCAACACTAACACAAGTGCGAAAAGTGGTTTTTCAACACTAACACAAGTGCGAAAAGTGGTTTTTCAACACTAACACAAGTGCGAAAAGTGTTTTTTCCAGACTAATACAAGTGCAAAAGTGCTTTCCTGCACCAACACAAGTGCGAAAAGTGGTTTTTCAACACTAACACAAGTGCGAAAAGTGGTTTTTCAACACTATGACAAGTGCAAAAAGTGTTTTTTCCACACTAATGCAAGTGCAAAAGTGGTTTCCTGCACCAACACAAGTGCGAAAAGTGGTTTTTCAACACTAACACAAGTGCGAAAAGTGGTTTTTCAACACTAACACAAGTGCGAAAAGTGTTTTTTCCACACTAATACAAGTGCAAAAGTGGTTTCCTGCACCAACACAAGTGCGAAAAGTGGTTTTTCAACACTAACACAAGTGCGAAAAGTGGTTTTTCAACACTATCACAAGTGCAAAAAGTGTTTTTTCCACACTAATACAAGTGCAAAAGTGGTTTCCTGCACCAACACAAGTGCGAAAAGTGGTTTTTCAACACTAACACAAGTGCGAAAAGTGGTTTTTCAACACTAACACAAGTGCGAAAAGTGGTTTTTCAACACTATCACAAGTGCAAAAAGTGTTTTTTCCACACTAATACAAGTGCAAAAGTGGTTTCCTGCACCAACACAAGTGCGAAAAGTGGTTTTTCAACACTAACACAAGTGCGAAAAGTGGTTTTTCAACACTATGACAAGTGCAAAAAGTGTTTTTTCCACACTAATACAAGTGCAAAAGTGGTTTCCTGCACCAACACAAGTGCAAAAAGTGGTTTTTCAACACCAACACAAGTGCGAAAAGTGGTTTTTCAACACTATCACAAGTGCAGAAAGTGTTTTTTCCACACTAATACAAGTGCAAAAGTGGTTTCCTGCACCAACTCAATTGCGAAAAGTGGTTTTTCAACACTAACACAAGTGCGAAAAGTGTTTTTCAACACTAACACAAGTGCGAAAAGTGGTTTTTCAACACTAACACAAGTGCGAAAAGTGGTTTTTCAACACTAACACAAGTGCGAAAAGTGGTTTTTCCACACTATCACAAGTGCAAAAAGTGTTTTTTCCACACTAATACAAGTGCAAAAGTGGTTTCCTGCACCAACACAAGTGCGAAAAGTGGTTTTTCAACACTAACACAGGTGCGAAAAGTGGTTTTTCCACACTAATACAAGTGCAAAAGTGGTTTCCTGCACCAACACAAGTGCGAAAAGTGGTTTTTCCACACTAATACAAGTGCAAAAGTGGTTTCCTGCACCAACACAAGTGCGAAAAGTGATTTTTCAACACTAACACAGGTGCGAAAAGTGGTTTTTCAACACCAACACAAGTGCGAAAAGTGGTTTTTCAACACTAACACAAGTGCGAAAAGTGGTTTTTCCACACTAATACACGTGCAAAAGTGGTTTCCTGCACCAACACAAGTGCGAAAATTGGTTTTTCAACACTAACACAAGTGCGAAAAGTGGTTTTTCAACACTATCACAAGTGCAAAAAGTGTTTTTTCCACACTAATACAAGTGCAAAAGTGGTTTCCTGCACCAACACAAGTGCAAAAAGTGGTTTTTCAACACTAACACAAGTGCGAAAAGTGGTTTTTCAACACTAACACAAGTGCGAAAAGTGTTTTTTCAACACTAACACAAGTGCGAAAAGTGTTTTTTCCACACTAATACAAGTGCAAAAGTGGTTTCCTGCACCAACACAAGTGCAAAAAGTGGTTTTTCACCACGAACACAAGTGTGAAAAGTGGTTTTTCAACACTAACAAGTGCGAAAAGTGGTTTTTCAACACTAACACAAGTGCGAAAAGTGTTTTTTCCACACTAATACAAGTGCAAAAGTGGTTTCCTGCACCAACACAAGTGCGAAAAGTGGTTTTTCAACACTAACACAAGTGCGAAAAGTGGTTTTTCAACACTATCACAAGTGCAAAAAGTGTTTTTTCCACACTAATACAAGTGCAAAAGTGGTTTCCTGCACCAACACAAGTGCGAAAAGTGGTTTTTCAACACTAACACAAGTGCGAAAAGTGGTTTTTCAACACTATCAAGTGCAAAAAGTGTTTTTTCCACACTAATACAAGTGCAAAAGTGGTTTCCTGCACCAACACAAGTGCGAAAAGTGGTTTTTCAACACTAACACAAGTGCGAAAAGTGGTTTTTCAACACTAACACAAGTGCGAAAAGTGTTTTTTCAACACTAACACAAGTGCAAAAAGTGTTTTTTCCACACTAATACAAGTGCAAAAGTGGTTTCCTGCACCAACACAAGTGCGAAAAGTGGTTTTTCAACACTAACACAAGTGCGAAAAGTGGTTTTTCAACACCAACACAAGTGCGAAAAGTGGTTTTTCAACACTATCACAAGTGCAAAAAGTGTTTTTTCCACACTAATACAAGTGCAAAAGTGGTTTCCTGCACCAACACAAGTGCGAAAAGTGGTTTTTCAACACTAACACAAGTGCGAAAAGTGGTTTTTCAACACTAACACAAGTGCGAAAAGTGGTTTTTCAACACAATCACAAGTGCAAAAAGTGTTTTTTCCACACTAATACAAGTGCAAAAGTGGTTTCCTGCACCAACACAAGTGCGAAAAGTGGTTTTTCAACACTAACACAGGTGCAAAAAGTGGTTTTTCAACACCAACACAAGTGTGAAAAGTGGTTTTTCAACACTATCGCAAGTGCGAAAAGTGGTTTTTCAACACTATGACAAGTGCAAAAAGTGTTTTTTCCACACTAATACAAGTGCAAAAGTGGTTTCCTGCACCAACACAAGTGCGAAAAGTGGTTTTTTAACACTAACACAAGTGCGAAAAGTGGTTTTTCAACACTAACACAAGTGCGAAAAGTGGTTTCCTGCACCAACACAAGTGCGAAAAGTGGTTTTTCAACACTAACACAAGTGCGAAAAGTGGTTTTTCAACACTATCACAAGTGCAAAAAGTGTTTTTTCCACACTAATACAAGTGCAAAAGTGGTTTCCTGCACCAACACAAGTGCGAAAAGTGGTTTTTCAACACCAACACAAGTGCGAAAAGTGGTTTTTCAACACTATCACAAGTGCGAAAAGTGGTTTTTCCACACTAATACACGTGCAAAAGTGGTTTCCTGCACCAACACAAGTGCGAAAAGTGGTTTTTCAACACTAACACATGTGCGAAAAGTGGTTTTTCAACACTAACACAAGTGCGAAAAGTGGTTTTTCAACACCAACACAAGTGCGAAAAGTGTTTTTTCCACACTAATACAAGTGCAAAAGTGGTTTCCTGCACCAACACAAATGCGAAAAGTGGTTTTTCAACACTAACACAAGTGCGAAAAGTGGTTTTTCAACACTATCACAAGTGCAAAAAGTGTTTTTCCCACACTAATACAAGTGCAAAAGTGGTTTCCTGCACCAACACAAGTGCAAAAAGTGGTTTTTCAACACTAACACAAGTGCGAAAAGTGGTTTTTCAACACTAACACAAGTGCAAAAAGTGTTTTTTCAACACTATCACAAGTGCAAAAAGTGTTTTTTCCACACTAATACAAGTGCAAAAGTGGTTTCCTGCACCAACACAAGTGCGAAAAGTGGTTTTTCAACACTAACACAAGTGCGAAAAGTGGTTTTTCAACACGAACACAAGTGCGAAAAGTGGTTTTTCAACACTAACACAAGTGCGAAAAGTGGTTTTTCAACACTAACACAAGTGCGAAAAGTGGTTTTTCAACACTAACACAAGTGCGAAAAGTGGTTTCCTGCACCAACACAAGTGCGAAAAGTGGTTTTTCAACACTAACACAAGTGCGAAAAGTGGTTTTTCAACACCAACACAAGTGCGAAAAGTGGTTTTTCAACACTATCGCAAGTGCAAAAAGTGTTTTTTCCACACTAATACAAGTGCAAAAGTGGTTTCCTGCACCAACACAAGTGCGAAAAGTGGTTTTTCAACACTAACACAAGTGCGAAAAGTGTTTTTCAACACTAACACAAGTGCGAAAAGTGGTTTTTCAACACTAACACAAGTGCGAAAAGTGGTTTTTCCACACTAATACACGTGCAAAAGTGGTTTCCTGCACCAACACAAGTGCGAAAAGTGGTTTTTCAACACTAACACAAGTGCGAAAAGTGGTTTTTCAACACTATCACAAGTGCAAAAAGTGTTTTTTCCACACTAATACAAGTGCAAAAGTGGTTTCCTGCACCAACACAAGTGCGAAAAGTGGTTTTTCAACACTAAGACAAGTGCGAAAAGTGGTTTTTCAACACTAACACAAGTGCGAAAAGTGTTTTTTCAACACTAACACAAGTGCGAAAAGTGTTTTTTCCACACTAATACAAGTGCAAAAGTGGTTTCCTGCACCAACACAAGTGCGAAAAGTGGTTTTTCAACACTAACACAAGTGCGAAAAGTGGTTTTTCAACACTAACACAACTGCGAAAAGTGGTTTTTCAACACAATCACAAGTGCAAAAAGTGTTTTTTCCACACTAATACAAGTGCAAAAGTGGTTTCCTGCACCAACACAAGTGCGAAAAGTGGTTTTTCAACACTAACACAGGTGCGAAAAGTGGTTTTTCAACACCAACACAAGTGCGAAAAGTGGTTTTTCAACACTATCGCAAGTGCAAAAAGTGTTTTTTCCACACTAATACAAGTGCAAAAGTGGTTTCCTGCACCAACACAAGTGCGAAAAGTGGTTTTTCAACACTAACACAGGTGCAAAAAGTGGTTTTTCAACACCAACACAAGTGCGATAAGTGGTTTTTCAACACTAACACAAGTGCGAAAAGTGGTTTTTCCACACTAATACACGTGCAAAAGTGGTTTCCTGCACCAACACAAGTGCGAAAAGTGGTTTTTCAACACTAACACAAGTGCGAAAAGTGGTTTTTCAACACTATCACAAGTGCAAAAAGTGTTTTTTCCACACTAATACAAGTGCAAAAGTGGTTTCCTGCACCAACACAAGTGCGAAAAGTGGTTTTTCAACACTAACACAAGTGCGAAAAGTGGTTTTTCAACACTAACACAAGTGCGAAAAGTGTTTTTTCAACACTAACACAAGTGCGAAAAGTGTTTTTTCCACACTAATACAAGTGCAAAAGTGGTTTCCTGCACCAACACAAGTGCGAAAAGTGGTTTTTCAACACTAACACAAGTGCGAAAAGTGGTTTTTCAACACTATCACAAGTGCAAAAAGTGTTTTTTTCCACACTAATACAAGTGCAAAAGTGGTTTCCTGCACCAACACAAGTGCGAAAAGTGGTTTTTCAACACTAACACAAGTGCGAAAAGTGGTTTTTCAACACCAACACAAGTGCGAAAAGTGGTTTTTCAACACTATCGCAAGTGCAAAAGGTGTTTTTTCCACACTAATGCAAGTGCAAAAGTGGTTTCCTGCACCAACACAAGTGCGAAAAGTGGTTTTTCAACACTAACACAAGTGCGAAAAGTGGTTTTTCAACACTAACACAAGTGCGAAAAGTGGTTTTTCAACACTAACACAAGTGCGAAAAGTGTTTTTTCCAGACTAATACAAGTGCAAAAGTGGTTTCCTGCACCAACACAAGTGCAAAAAGTGGTTTTTCAACACTATGACAAGTGCAAAAAGTGTTTTTTCCACACTAATACAAGTGCAAAAGTGGTTTCCTGCACCAACACAAGTGCGAAAAGTGGTTTTTCAACACTAACACAAGTGCGAAAAGTGGTTTTCAACACTAACACAAGTGCGAAAAGTGGTTTTTCAACACTAACACAAGTGCGAAAAGTGTTTTTTCCAGACTAATACAAGTGCAAAAGTGGTTTTCAACACTAACACAAGTGCGAAAAGTGGTTTTTCAACACTAACACAAGTGCGAAAAGTGTTTTTTCAACACTAACACAGGTGCGAAAAGTGGTTTTTCAACACCAACACAAGTGCGAAAAGTGGTTTTTCAACACTAACACAAGTGCAAAAAGTGGTTTTTCCACACTAATACACGTGCAAAAGTGGTTTCCTGCACCAACACAAATGCGAAAAGTGGTTTTTCAACACTAACACAAGTGCGAAAAGTGGTTTTTCAACACTATCACAAGTGCAAAAAGTGTTTTTTCCACACTAATACAAGTGCAAAAGTGGTTTCCTGCACCAACACAAGTGCGAAAAGTGGTTTTTCAACACTAACACAAGTGCGAAAAGTGGTTTTTCAACACTAACACAAGTGCAAAAAGTGTTTTTTCAACACTATCACAAGTGCAAAAAGTGTTTTTTCCACACTAATACAAGTGCAAAAGTGGTTTCCTGCACCAACACAAGTGCGAAAAGTGGTTTTTCAACACTAACACAAGTGCGAAAAGTGGTTTTTCAACACTAACACAAGTGCCAAAAGTGTTTTTCAACACTAACACAAGTGCGAAAAGTGGTTTTTCAACACTAACACAAGTGCGAAAAGTGGTTTTTCCACACTAATACACGTGCAAAAGTGGTTTCCTGCACCAACACAAGTGCAAAAAGTGGTTTTTCAACACTAACACAAGTGCGAAAAGTGGTTTTTCAACACTATCACAAGTGCAAAAAGCGTTTTTTCCACACTAATACAAGTGCAAAAGTGGTTTCCTGCACCAACACAAGTGCGAAAAGTGGTTTTTCAACACTAACACATGTGCGAAAAGTGGTTTTTCAACACTAACACAAGTGCGAAAAGTGGTTTTTCAACACCAACACAAGTGCGAAAAGTGTTTTTTCCACACTAATACAAGTGCAAAAGTGGTTTCCTGCACCAACACACGTGCGAAAAGTGGTTTTTCAACACTAACACAGGTGCAAAAAGTGGTTTTTCAACACTAACACAAGTGCGAAAAGTGTTTTTTCCACACTAATACAAGTGCAAAAGTGGTTTCCTGCACCAACACAAGTGCGAAAAGTGGTTTTTCAACACTAACACAAGTGTGAAAAGTGGTTTTTCAACACTATCACAAGTGCAAAAAGTGTTTTTTCCACACTAATGCAAGTGCAAAAGTGGTATCCTGCACCAACACAAGTGCGAAAAGTGGTTTTTCAACACTAACACAAGTGCGAAAAGTGGTTTTTCAACACTATCACAAGTGCAAAAAGTGTTTTTTCCAAACTAATACAAGTGCAAAAGTGGTTTCCTGCACCAACACAAGTGCGAAAAGTGGTTTTTCAACACTAACACAAGTGCGAAAAGTGGTTTTTCAACACTATCACAAGTGCAAAAAGTGTTTTTTCCACACTAATACAAGTGCAAAAGTGGTTTCCTGCACCAACACAAGTGCGAAAAGTGGTTTTTCAACACTAACACAAGTGCGAAAAGTGGTTTTTCAACACTATCACAAGTGCAAAAAGTGTTTTTTCCACACTAATACAAGTGCAAAAGTGGTTTCCTGCACCAACACAAGTGCGAAAAGTGGTTTTTCAACACTAACACAGGTGCGAAAAGTGGTTTTTCAACACCAACACAAGTGCGAAAAGTGGTTTTTCAACACTAACACAAGTGCGAAAAGTGGTTTTTCCACACTAATACACGTGCAAAAGTGGTTTCCTGCACCAACACAAGTGCGAAAAGTGGTTTTTCAACACTAACACAAGTGCGAAAAGTGGTTTTTCAACACTATCACAAGTGCAAAAAGTGTTTTTTCCACACTAATACAAGTGCAAAAGTGGTTTCCTGCACCAACACAAGTGCGAAAAGTGGTTTTTCAACACTAACACAAGTGCGAAAAGTGCTTTTTCAACACTAACACAAGTGCGAAAAGTGTTTTTTCAACACTAACACAAGTGCGAAAAGTGTTTTTTCCACACTAATACAAGTGCAAAAGTGGTTTCCTGCACCAACACAAGTGCGAAAAGTGGTTTTTCAACACTAACACAGGTGCGAAAAGTGGTTTTTCAACACCAACACAAGTGCGAAAAGTGGTTTTTCAACACTAACACAAGTGCGAAAAGTGGTTTTTCCACACTAATACACGTGCAAAAGTGGTTTCCTGCACCAACACAAGTGCGAAAAGTGGTTTTTCAACACTAACACAAGTGCGAAAAGTGGTTTTTCAACACTAACACAAGTGCGAAAAGTGGTTTTTCAACACTATCACAAGTGCAAAAAGTGTTTTTTCCACACTAATACAAGTGCAAAAGTGGTTTCCTGCACCAACACAAGTGCGAAAAGTGGTTTTTCAACACTAACACAGGTGCGAAAAGTGGTTTTTCAACACCAACACAAGTGCGAAAAGTGGTTTTTCAACACTAACAGAAGTGCGAAAAGTGGTTTTTCCACACTAATACACGTGCAAAAGTGGTTTCCTGCACCAACACAAGTGCGAAAAGTGGTTTTTCAACACTAACACAAGTGCGAAAAGTGGTTTTTCAACACTATCACAAGTGCAAAAAGTGTTTTTTCCACACTAATACAAGTGCAAAAGTGGTTTCCTGCACCAACACAAGTGCGAAAAGTGGTTTTTCAACACTAACACAAGTGCGAAAAGTGGTTTTTCAACACTATCACAAGTGCAAAAAGTGTTTTTTCCACACTAATACAAGTGCAAAAGTGGTTTCCTGCACCAACACAAGTGCGAAAAGTGGTTTTTCAACACTAACACAAGTGCGAAAAGTGGTTTTTCAACACTATGACAAGTGCAAAAAGTGTTTTTTCCACACTAATACAAGTGCAAAAGTGGTTTCCTGCACCAACACAAGTGCAAAAAGTGGTTTTTCAACACCAACACAAGTGCGAAAAGTGGTTTTTCAACACTATCACAAGTGCAGAAAGTGTTTTTTCCACACTAATACAAGTGCAAAAGTGGTTTCCTGCACCAACTCAATTGCGAAAAGTGGTTTTTCAACACTAACACAAGTGCGAAAAGTGTTTTTCAACACTAACACAAGTGCGAAAAGTGGTTTTTCAACACTAACACAAGTGCGAAAAGTGGTTTTTCAACACTATGACAAGTGCAAAAAGTGGTTTTTCAACACTAACACAAGTGCGAAAAGTGGTTTTTCCACACTATCACAAGTGCAAAAAGTGTTTTTTCCACACTAATACAAGTGCAAAAGTGGTTTCCTGCACCAACACAAGTGCGAAAAGTGGTTTTTCAACACTAACACAGGTGCGAAAAGTGGTTTTTCCACACTAATACAAGTGCAAAAGTGGTTTCCTGCACCAACACAAGTGCGAAAAGTGGTTTTTCCACACTAATACAAGTGCAAAAGTGGTTTCCTGCACCAACACAAGTGCGAAAAGTGATTTTTCAACACTAACACAGGTGCGAAAAGTGGTTTTTCAACACCAACACAAGTGCGAAAAGTGGTTTTTCAACACTAACACAAGTGCGAAAAGTGGTTTTTCCACACTAATACACGTGCAAAAGTGGTTTCCTGCACCAACACAAGTGCGAAAATTGGTTTTTCAACACTAACACAAGTGCGAAAAGTGGTTTTTCAACACTATCACAAGTGCAAAAAGTGTTTTTTCCACACTAATACAAGTGCAAAAGTGGTTTCCTGCACCAACACAAGTGCAAAAAGTGGTTTTTCAACACTAACACAAGTGCGAAAAGTGGTTTTTCAACACTAACACAAGTGCGAAAAGTGTTTTTTCAACACTAACACAAGTGCGAAAAGTGTTTTTTCCACACTAATACAAGTGCAAAAGTGGTTTCCTGCACCAACACAAGTGCAAAAAGTGGTTTTTCACCACGAACACAAGTGTGAAAAGTGGTTTTTCAACACTAACACAAGTGCGAAAAGTGGTTTTTCAACACTAACACAAGTGCGAAAAGTGTTTTTTCCACACTAATACAAGTGCAAAAGTGGTTTCCTGCACCAACACAAGTGCGAAAAGTGGTTTTTCAACACTAACACAAGTGCGAAAAGTGGTTTTTCAACACTATCACAAGTGCAAAAAGTGTTTTTTCCACACTAATACAAGTGCAAAAGTGGTTTCCTGCACCAACACAAGTGCGAAAAGTGGTTTTTCAACACTAACACAAGTGCGAAAAGTGGTTTTTCAACACTATCAAGTGCAAAAAGTGTTTTTTCCACACTAATACAAGTGCAAAAGTGGTTTCCTGCACCAACACAAGTGCGAAAAGTGGTTTTTCAACACTAACACAAGTGCGAAAAGTGGTTTTTCAACACTAACACAAGTGCGAAAAGTGTTTTTTCAACACTAACACAAGTGCGAAAAGTGTTTTTTCCACACTAATACAAGTGCAAAAGTGGTTTCCTGCACCAACACAAGTGCGAAAAGTGGTTTTTCAACACTAACACAAGTGCGAAAAGTGGTTTTTCAACACCAACACAAGTGCGAAAAGTGGTTTTTCAACACTATCACAAGTGCAAAAAGTGTTTTTTCCACACTAATACAAGTGCAAAAGTGGTTTCCTGCACCAACACAAGTGCGAAAAGTGGTTTTTCAACACTAACACAAGTGCGAAAAGTGGTTTTTCAACACTAACACAAGTGCGAAAAGTGGTTTTTCAACACAATCACAAGTGCAAAAAGTGTTTTTTCCACACTAATACAAGTGCGAAAAGTGGTTTTTCCACACTAATACACGTGCAAAAGTGGTTTCCTGCACCAACACAAGTGCGAAAAGTGGTTTTTCAACACTAACACAAGTGCGAAAAGTGGTTTTTCAACACTATCACAAGTGCAAAAAGTGTTTTTTCCACACTAATACAAGTGCAAAAGTGGTTTCCTGCACCAACACAAGTGCGAAAAGTGGTTTTTCAACACTAACACAAGTGCGAAAAGTGGTTTTTCAACACTAACACAAGTGCGAAAAGTGTTTTTTCAACACTAACACAAGTGCGAAAAGTGTTTTTTCCACACTAATACAAGTGCAAAAGTGGTTTCCTGCACCAACACAAGTGCGAAAAGTGGTTTTTCAACACTAACACAGGTGCGAAAAGTGGTTTTTCAACACCAACACAAGTGCGAAAAGTGGTTTTTCAACACTAACACAAGTGCGAAAAGTGGTTTTTCCACACTAATACACGTGCAAAAGTGGTTTCCTGCACCAACACAAGTGCGAAAAGTGGTTTTTCAACACTAACACAAGTGCGAAAAGTGGTTTTTCAACACTAACACAAGTGCGAAAAGTGGTTTTTCAACACTATCACAAGTGCAAAAAGTGTTTTTTCCACACTAATACAAGTGCAAAAGTGGTTTCCTGCACCAACACAAGTGCGAAAAGTGGTTTTTCAACACTAACACAGGTGCGAAAAGTGGTTTTTCAACACCAACACAAGTGCGAAAAGTGGTTTTTCAACACTAACACAAGTGCGAAAAGTGGTTTTTCCACACTAATACACGTGCAAAAGTGGTTTCCTGCACCAACACAAGTGCGAAAAGTGGTTTTTCAACACTAACACAAGTGCGAAAAGTGGTTTTTCAACACTATCACAAGTGCAAAAAGTGTTTTTTCCACACTAATACAAGTGCAAAAGTGGTTTCCTGCACCAACACAAGTGCGAAAAGTGGTTTTTCAACACTAACACAAGTGCGAAAAGTGGTTTTTCAACACTATCACAAGTGCAAAAAGTGTTTTTTCCACACTAATACAAGTGCAAAAGTGGTTTCCTGCACCAACACAAGTGCGAAAAGTGGTTTTTCAACACTAACACAAGTGCGAAAAGTGGTTTTTCAACACTATGACAAGTGCAAAAAGTGTTTTTTCCACACTAATACAAGTGCAAAAGTGGTTTCCTGCACCAACACAAGTGCAAAAAGTGGTTTTTCAACACCAACACAAGTGCGAAAAGTGGTTTTTCAACACTATCACAAGTGCAGAAAGTGTTTTTTCCACACTAATACAAGTGCAAAAGTGGTTTCCTGCACCAACTCAATTGCGAAAAGTGGTTTTACAACACTAACACAAGTGCGAAAAGTGTTTTTCAACACTAACACAAGTGCGAAAAGTGGTTTTTCAACACTAACACAAGTGCGAAAAGTGGTTTTTCAACACTATGACAAGTGCAAAAAGTGGTTTTTCAACACTAACAAGTGCGAAAAGTGGTTTTTCCACACTATCACAAGTGCAAAAAGTGTTTTTTCCACACTAATACAAGTGCAAAAGTGGTTTCCTGCACCAACACAAGTGCGAAAAGTGGTTTTTCAACACTAACACAGGTGCGAAAAGTGGTTTTTCCACACTAATACAAGTGCAAAAGTGGTTTCCTGCACCAACACAAGTGCGAAAAGTGGTTTTTCCACACTAATACAAGTGCAAAAGTGGTTTCCTGCACCAACACAAGTGCGAAAAGTGATTTTTCAACACTAACACAGGTGCGAAAAGTGGTTTTTCAACACCAACACAAGTGCGAAAAGTGGTTTTTCAACACTAACACAAGTGCGAAAAGTGGTTTTTCCACACTAATACACGTGCAAAAGTGGTTTCCTGCACCAACACAAGTGCGAAAATTGGTTTTTCAACACTAACACAAGTGCGAAAAGTGGTTTTTCAACACTATCACAAGTGCAAAAAGTGTTTTTTCCACACTAATACAAGTGCAAAAGTGGTTTCCTGCACCAACACAAGTGCAAAAAGTGGTTTTTCAACACTAACACAAGTGCGAAAAGTGGTTTTTCAACACTAACACAAGTGCGAAAAGTGTTTTTTCAACACTAACACAAGTGCGAAAAGTGTTTTTTCCACACTAATACAAGTGCAAAAGTGGTTTCCTGCACCAACACAAGTGCAAAAAGTGGTTTTTCACCATGAACACAAGTGTGAAAAGTGGTTTTTCAACACTAACACAAGTGCGAAAAGTGGTTTTTCAACACTAACACAAGTGCGAAAAGTGTTTTTTCCACACTAATACAAGTGCAAAAGTGGTTTCCTGCACCAACACAAGTGCGAAAAGTGGTTTTTCAACACTAACACAAGTGCGAAAAGTGGTTTTTCAACACTATCACAAGTGCAAAAAGTGTTTTTTCCACACTAATACAAGTGCAAAAGTGGTTTCCTGCACCAACACAAGTGTGAAAAGTGGTTTTTCAACACTAACACAAGTGCGAAAAGTGGTTTTTCAACACTATCAAGTGCAAAAAGTGTTTTTTCCACACTAATACAAGTGCAAAAGTGGTTTCCTGCACCAACACAAGTGCGAAAAGTGGTTTTTCAACACTAACACAAGTGCGAAAAGTGGTTTTTCAACACTAACACAAGTGCGAAAAGTGTTTTTTCAACACTAACACAAGTGCGAAAAGTGTTTTTTCCACACTAATACAAGTGCAAAAGTGGTTTCCTGCACCAACACAAGTGCGAAAAGTGGTTTTTCAACACTAACACAAGTGCGAAAAGTGGTTTTTCAACACCAACACAAGTGCGAAAAGTGGTTTTTCAACACTATCACAAGTGCAAAAAGTGTTTTTTCCACACTAATACAAGTGCAAAAGTGGTTTCCTGCACCAACACAAGTGCGAAAAGTGGTTTTTCAACACTAACACAAGTGCGAAAAGTGGTTTTTCAACACTAACACAAGTGCGAAAAGTGGTTTTTCAACACAATCACAAGTGCAAAAAGTGTTTTTTCCACACTAATACAAGTGCAAAAGTGGTTTCCTGCACCAACACAAGTGCGAAAAGTGGTTTTTCAACACTAACACAGGTGCAAAAAGTGGTTTTTCAACACCAACACAAGTGCGAAAAGTGGTTTTTCAACACTATCGCAAGTGCGAAAAGTGGTTTTTCAACACTATGACAAGTGCAAAAAGTGTTTTTTCCACACTAATACAAGTGCAAAAGTGGTTTCCTGCACCAACACAAGTGCGAAAAGTGGTTTTTTAACACTAACACAAGTGCGAAAAGTGGTTTTTCAACACTAACACAAGTGCGAAAAGTGGTTTTTCAACACTATCACAAGTGCAAAAAGTGTTTTTTCCACACTAATACAAGTGCAAAAGTGGTTTCCTGCACCAACACAAGTGCGAAAAGTGGTTTCCTGCACCAACACAAGTGCGAAAAGTGGTTTTTCAACACTAACACAAGTGCGAAAAGTGGTTTTTCAACACTATCACAAGTGCAAAAAGTGTTTTTTCCACACTAATACAAGTGCAAAAGTGGTTTCCTGCACCAACACAAGTGCGAAAAGTGGTTTTTCAACACTAACACAGGTGCGAAAAGTGGTTTTTCAACACCAACACAAGTGCGAAAAGTGGTTTTTCAACACTATCACAAGTGCGAAAAGTGGTTTTTCCACACTAATACACGTGCAAAAGTGGTTTCCTGCACCAACACAAGTGCGAAAAGTGGTTTTTCAACACTAACACATGTGCGAAAAGTGGTTTTTCAACACTAACACAAGTGCGAAAAGTGGTTTTTCAACACCAACACAAGTGCGAAAAGTGTTTTTTCCACACTAATACAAGTGCAAAAGTGGTTTCCTGCACCAACACAAATGCGAAAAGTGGTTTTTCAACACTAACACAAGTGCGAAAAGTGGTTTTTCAACACTATCACAAGTGCAAAAAGTGTTTTTCCCACACTAATACAAGTGCAAAAGTGGTTTCCTGCACCAACACAAGTGCAAAAAGTGGTTTTTCAACACTAACACAAGTGCGAAAAGTGGTTTTTCAACACTAACACAAGTGCAAAAAGTGTTTTTTCCACACTAATACAAGTGCAAAAGTGGTTTCCTGCACCAACACAAGTGCGAAAAGTGGTTTTTCAACACTATCACAAGTGCAAAAAGTGTTTTTTTCCACACTAATACAAGTGCAAAAGTGGTTTCCTGCACCAACACAAGTGCGAAAAGTGGTTTTTCAACACTAACACAAGTGCGAAAAGTGGTTTTTCAACACGAACACAAGTGCGAAAAGTGGTTTTTCAACACTAACACAAGTGCGAAAAGTGGTTTTTCAACACTAACACAAGTGCGAAAAGTGGTTTTTCAACACTAACACAAGTGCGAAAAGTGGTTTCCTGCACCAACACAAGTGCGAAAAGTGGTTTTTCAACGCTAACACAAGTGCGAAAAGTGGTTTTTCAACACCAACACAAGTGCGAAAAGTGGTTTTTCAACACTATCGCAAGTGCAAAAAGTGTTTTTTCCACACTAATACAAGTGCAAAAGTGGTTTCCTGCACCAACACAAGTGCGAAAAGTGGTTTTTCAACACTAACACAAGTGCGAAAAGTGTTTTTCAACACTAACACAAGTGCGAAAAGTGGTTTTTCAACACTAACACAAGTGCGAAAAGTGGTTTTTCCACACTAATACACGTGCAAAAGTGGTTTCCTGCACCAACACAAGTGCGAAAAGTGGTTTTTCAACACTAACACAAGTGCGAAAAGTGGTTTTTCAACACTATCACAAGTGCAAAAAGTGTTTTTTCCACACTAATACAAGTGCAAAAGTGGTTTCCTGCACCAACACAAGTGCGAAAAGTGGTTTTTCAACACTAAGACAAGTGCGAAAAGTGGTTTTTCAACACTAACACAAGTGCGAAAAGTGTTTTTTCAACACTAACACAAGTGCGAAAAGTGTTTTTTCCACACTAATACAAGTGCAAAAGTGGTTTCCTGCACCAACACAAGTGCGAAAAGTGGTTTTTCAACACTAACACAAGTGCGAAAAGTGGTTTTTCAACACTAACACAACTGCGAAAAGTGGTTTTTCAACACAATCACAAGTGCAAAAAGTGTTTTTTCCACACTAATACAAGTGCAAAAGTGGTTTCCTGCACCAACACAAGTGCGAAAAGTGGTTTTTCAACACTAACACAGGTGCGAAAAGTGGTTTTTCAACACCAACACAAGTGCGAAAAGTGGTTTTTCAACACTATCGCAAGTGCAAAAAGTGTTTTTTCCACACTAATACAAGTGCAAAAGTGGTTTCCTGCACCAACACAAGTGCGAAAAGTGGTTTTTCAACACTAACACAGGTGCAAAAAGTGGTTTTTCAACACCAACACAAGTGCGATAAGTGGTTTTTCAACACTAACACAAGTGCGAAAAGTGGTTTTTCCACACTAATACACGTGCAAAAGTGGTTTCCTGCACCAACACAAGTGCGAAAAGTGGTTTTTCAACACTAACACAAGTGCGAAAAGTGGTTTTTCAACACTATCACAAGTGCAAAAAGTGTTTTTTCCACACTAATACAAGTGCAAAAGTGGTTTCCTGCACCAACACAAGTGCGAAAAGTGGTTTTTCAACACTAACACAAGTGCGAAAAGTGGTTTTTCAACACTAACACAAGTGCGAAAAGTGTTTTTTCAACACTAACACAAGTGCGAAAAGTGTTTTTTCCACACTAATACAAGTGCAAAAGTGGTTTCCTGCACCAACACAAGTGCGAAAAGTGGTTTTTCAACACTAACACAAGTGCGAAAAGTGGTTTTTCAACACTATCACAAGTGCAAAAAGTGTTTTTTTCCACACTAATACAAGTGCAAAAGTGGTTTCCTGCACCAACACAAGTGCGAAAAGTGGTTTTTCAACACTAACACAAGTGCGAAAAGTGGTTTTTCAACACTAACACAAGTGCGAAAAGTGTTTTTTCCAGACTAATACAAGTGCAAAAGTGGTTTCCTGCACCAACACAAGTGCAAAAAGTGGTTTTTCAACACTATGACAAGTGCAAAAAGTGTTTTTTCCACACTAATACAAGTGCAAAAGTGGTTTCCTGCACCAACACAAGTGCGAAAAGTGGTTTTTCAACACTAACACAAGTGCGAAAAGTGGTTTTCAACACTAACACAAGTGCGAAAAGTGGTTTTTCAACACTAACACAAGTGCGAAAAGTGTTTTTTCCAGACTAATACAAGTGCAAAAGTGGTTTTCAACACTAACACAAGTGCGAAAAGTGGTTTTTCAACACTAACACAAGTGCGAAAAGTGTTTTTTCAACACTAACACAGGTGCGAAAAGTGGTTTTTCAACACCAACACAAGTGCGAAAAGTGGTTTTTCAACACTAACACAAGTGCAAAAAGTGGTTTTTCCACACTAATACACGTGCAAAAGTGGTTTCCTGCACCAACACAAATGCGAAAAGTGGTTTTTCAACACTAACACAAGTGCGAAAAGTGGTTTTTCAACACTATCACAAGTGCAAAAAGTGTTTTTTCCACACTAATACAAGTGCAAAAGTGGTTTCCTGCACCAACACAAGTGCGAAAAGTGGTTTTTCAACACTAACACAAGTGCGAAAAGTGGTTTTTCAACACTAACACAAGTGCAAAAAGTGTTTTTTCAACACTATCACAAGTGCAAAAAGTGTTTTTTCCACACTAATACAAGTGCAAAAGTGGTTTCCTGCACCAACACAAGTGCGAAAAGTGGTTTTTCAACACTAACACAAGTGCGAAAAGTGGTTTTTCAACACTAACACAAGTGCCAAAAGTGTTTTTCAACACTAACACAAGTGCGAAAAGTGGTTTTTCAACACTAACACAAGTGCGAAAAGTGGTTTTTCCACACTAATACACGTGCAAAAGTGGTTTCCTGCACCAACACAAGTGCAAAAAGTGGTTTTTCAACACTAACACAAGTGCGAAAAGTGTTTTTTCCAGACTAATACAAGTGCAAAAGTGGTTTCCTGCACCAACACAAGTGCAAAAAGTGGTTTTTCAACACTATGACAAGTGCAAAAAGTGTTTTTTCCACACTAATACAAGTGCAAAAGTGGTTTCCTGCACCAACACAAGTGCGAAAAGTGGTTTTTCAACACTAACACAAGTGCGAAAAGTGGTTTTCAACACTAACACAAGTGCGAAAAGTGGTTTTTCAACACTAACACAAGTGCGAAAAGTGTTTTTTCCAGACTAATACAAGTGCAAAAGTTGTTTTCAACACTAACACAAGTGCGAAAAGTGGTTTTTCAACACTAACACAAGTGCGAAAAGTGTTTTTTCAACACTAACACAGGTGCGAAAAGTGGTTTTTCAACACCAACACAAGTGCGAAAAGTGGTTTTTCAACACTAACACAAGTGCAAAAAGTGGTTTTTCCACACTAATACACGTGCAAAAGTGGTTTCCTGCACCAACACAAATGCGAAAAGTGTTTTTTCAACACTAACACAGGTGCGAAAAGTGGTTTTTCAACACCAACACAAGTGCGAAAAGTGGTTTTTCAACACTATCACAAGTGCAAAAAGTGTTTTTTCCACACTAATACAAGTGCAAAAGTGGTTTCCTGCACCAACACAAGTGCGAAAAGTGGTTTTTCAACACTAACACAAGTGCGAAAAGTGGTTTTTCAACACTAACACAAGTGCAAAAAGTGTTTTTTCAACACTATCACAAGTGCAAAAAGTGTTTTTTCCACACTAATACAAGTGCAAAAGTGGTTTCCTGCACCAACACAAGTGCGAAAAGTGGTTTTTCAACACTAACACAAGTGCGAAAAGTGGTTTTTCAACACTAACACAAGTGCCAAAAGTGTTTTTCAACACTAACACAAGTGCGAAAAGTGGTTTTTCAACACTAACACAAGTGCGAAAAGTGGTTTTTCCACACTAATACACGTGCAAAAGTGGTTTCCTGCACCAACACAAGTGCAAAAAGTGGTTTTTCAACACTAACACAAGTGCGAAAAGTGGTTTTTCAACACTATCACAAGTGCAAAAAGCGTTTTTTCCACACTAATACAAGTGCAAAAGTGGTTTCCTGCACCAACACAAGTGCGAAAAGTGGTTTTTCAACACTAACACAAGTGCGAAAAGTGGTTTTTCAACACTAACACAAGTGCGAAAAGTGGTTTTTCAACACTAACACAAGTGCGAAAAGTGGTTTTTCAACACTATCACAAGTGCAAAAAGTGTTTTTTCCACACTAATACAAGTGCAAAAGTGGTTTCCTGCACCAACACAAGTGCGAAAAGTGGTTTTTCAACACTAACACATGTGCGAAAAGTGGTTTTTCAACACTAACACAAGTGCGAAAAGTGGTTTTTCAACACCAACACAAGTGCGAAAAGTGTTTTTTCCACACTAATACAAGTGCAAAAGTGGTTTCCTGCACCAACACACGTGCGAAAAGTGGTTTTTCAACACTAACACAGGTGCAAAAAGTGGTTTTTCAACACTAACACAAGTGCGAAAAGTGTTTTTTCCACACTAATACAAGTGCAAAAGTGGTTTCCTGCACCAACACAAGTGCGAAAAGTGGTTTTTCAACACTAACACAAGTGTGAAAAGTGGTTTTTCAACACTATCACAAGTGCAAAAAGTGTTTTTTCCACACTAATGCAAGTGCAAAAGTGGTATCCTGCACCAACACAAGTGCGAAAAGTGGTTTTTCAACACTAACACAAGTGCGAAAAGTGGTTTTTCAACACCAACACAAGTGCGAAAAGTGGTTTTTCAACACTATCACAAGTGCAAAAAGTGTTTTTTCCAAACTAATACAAGTGCAAAAGTGGTTTCCTGCACCAACACAAGTGCGAAAAGTGGTTTTTCAACACTAACACAAGTGCGAAAAGTGGTTTTTCAACACTATCACAAGTGCAAAAAGTGTTTTTTCCACACTAATACAAGTGCAAAAGTGGTTTCCTGCACCAACACAAGTGCGAAAAGTGGTTTTTCAACACTAACACAAGTGCGAAAAGTGGTTTTTCAACACTATCACAAGTGCAAAAAGTGTTTTTTCCACACTAATACAAGTGCAAAAGTGGTTTCCTGCACCAACACAAGTGCGAAAAGTGGTTTTTCAACACTAACACAGGTGCGAAAAGTGGTTTTTCAACACCAACACAAGTGCGAAAAGTGGTTTTTCAACACTAACACAAGTGCGAAAAGTGGTTTTTCCACACTAATACACGTGCAAAAGTGGTTTCCTGCACCAACACAAGTGCGAAAAGTGGTTTTTCAACACTAACACAAGTGCGAAAAGTGGTTTTTCAACACTATCACAAGTGCAAAAAGTGTTTTTTCCACACTAATACAAGTGCAAAAGTGGTTTCCTGCACCAACACAAGTGCGAAAAGTGGTTTTTCAACACTAACACAAGTGCGAAAAGTGGTTTTTAAACACTAACACAAGTGCGAAAAGTGTTTTTTCAACACTAACACAAGTGCGAAAAGTGTTTTTTCCACACTAATACAAGTGCAAAAGTGGTTTCCTGCACCAACACAAGTGCGAAAAGTGGTTTTTCAACACTAACACAGGTGCGAAAAGTGGTTTTTCAACACCAACACAAGTGCGAAAAGTGGTTTTTCAACACTAACACAAGTGCGAAAAGTGGTTTTTCCACACTAATACACGTGCAAAAGTGGTTTCCTGCACCAACACAAGTGCGAAAAGTGGTTTTTCAACACTAACACAAGTGCGAAAAGTGGTTTTTCAACACTAACACAAGTGCGAAAAGTGGTTTTTCAACACTATCACAAGTGCAAAAAGTGTTTTTTCCACACGAATACAAGTGCAAAAGTGGTTTCCTGCACCAACACAAGTGCGAAAAGTGGTTTTTCAACACTAACACAGGTGCGAAAAGTGGTTTTTCAACACCAACACAAGTGCGAAAAGTGGTTTTTCAACACTAACACAAGTGCGAAAAGTGGTTTTTCCACACTAATACACGTGCAAAAGTGGTTTCCTGCACCAACACAAGTGCGAAAAGTGGTTTTTCAACACTAACACAAGTGCGAAAAGTGGTTTTTCAACACTATCACAAGTGCAAAAAGTGTTTTTTCCACACTAATACAAGTGCAAAAGTGGTTTCCTGCACCAACACAAGTGCGAAAAGTGGTTTTTCAACACTAACACAAGTGCGAAAAGTGGTTTTTCAACACTAACACAAGTGCGAAAAGTGTTTTTTCAACACTAACACAAGTGCGAAAAGTGTTTTTTCCACACTAATACAAGTGCAAAAGTGGTTTCCTGCACCAACACAAGTGCGAAAAGTGGTTTTTCAACACTAACACAAGTGCGAAAAGTGGTTTTTCAACACTATCACAAGTGCAAAAAGTGTTTTTTCCACGCTAATACAAGTGCAAAAGTGGTTTCCTGCACCAACACAAGTGCGAAAAGTGGTTTTTCAACACTAACACAGGTGCGAAAAGTGGTTTTTCAACACTAACACAAGTGCGAAAAGTGGTTTTTCAACACTAACACAAGTGCGAAAAGTGGTTTTTCCACACTAATACATGTGCAAAAGTGGTTTCCTGCACCAACACAAGTGCGAAAAGTGGTTTTTCAACACTAACACAAGTGCGAAAAGTGGTTTTTCAACATTAACAAGTGCGAAAAGTGTTTTTTCCACACTAATACAAGTGCAAAAGTGGCTTCCTGCACCAACACAAGTGCGAAAAGTGGTTTTTCACCACGAACACAAGTGCGAAAAGTGGTTTTTCAACACTAACACAAGTGCGAAAAGTGGTTTTTCAACACTAACACAAGTGCGAAAAGTGTTTTTTCCAGACTATTACAAGTGCAGAAGTGGTTTCCTGCACCAACACAAGTGCGAAAAGTTGTTTTTCAACACTAACACAAGTGCGAAAAGTGGTTTATCAACACTATCACAAGTGCAAAAAGTGTTTTTTCCACACTAATACAAGTGCAAAAGTGGTTTTTCAACACTAACACAAGTGCGAAAAGTGGTTTTTCAACACTAACACAAGTGCGAAAAGTGGTTTTTCAACACTATCACAAGTGCAAAAAGTGTTTTTTCCACACTAATACAAGTGCAAAAGTGGTTTCCTGCACCAACACAAGTGCGAAAAGTGGTTTTTCAACACTAACACATGTGCGAAAAGTGGTTTTTCAACACCAACACAAGTGCGAAAAGTGGTTTTTCCACACTAATACAAGTGCAAAAGTGGTTTCCTGCACCAACACACGTGCGAAAAGTGGTTTTTCAACACTAACACAGGTGCAAAAAGTGGTTTTTCAACACTAACACAAGTGCGAAAAGTGTTTTTTCCACACTAATACAAGTGCAAAAGTGGTTTCCTGCACCAACACAAGTGCGAAAAGTGGTTTTTCAACACTAACACAAGTGTGAAAAGTGGTTTTTCAACACTATCACAAGTGCAAAAAGTGTTTTTTCCACACTAATGCAAGTGCAAAAGTGGTATCCTGCACCAACACAAGTGCGAAAAGTGGTTTTTCAACACTAACACAAGTGCGAAAAGTGGTTTTTCAACACCAACACAAGTGCGAAAAGTGGTTTTTCAACACTATCACAAGTGCAAAAAGTGTTTTTTCCAAACTAATACAAGTGCAAAAGTGGTTTCCTGCACCAACACAAGTGCGAAAAGTGGTTTTTCAACACTAACACAAGTGCGAAAAGTGGTTTTTCAACACTATCACAAGTGCAAAAAGTGTTTTTTCCACACTAATACAAGTGCAAAAGTGGTTTCCTGCACCAACACAAGTGCGAAAAGTGGTTTTTCAACACTAACACAAGTGCGAAAAGTGGTTTTTCAACACTATCACAAGTGCAAAAAGTGTTTTTTCCACACTAATACAAGTGCAAAAGTGGTTTCCTGCACCAACACAAGTGCGAAAAGTGGTTTTTCAACACTAACACAGGTGCGAAAAGTGGTTTTTCAACACCAACACAAGTGCGAAAAGTGGTTTTTCAACACTAACACAAGTGCGAAAAGTGGTTTTTCCACACTAATACACGTGCAAAAGTGGTTTCCTGCACCAACACAAGTGCGAAAAGTGGTTTTTCAACACTAACACAAGTGCGAAAAGTGGTTTTTCAACACTATCACAAGTGCAAAAAGTGTTTTTTCCACACTAATACAAGTGCAAAAGTGGTTTCCTGCACCAACACAAGTGCGAAAAGTGGTTTTTCAACACTAACACAAGTGCGAAAAGTGGTTTTTCAACACTAACACAAGTGCGAAAAGTGTTTTTTCAACACTAACACAAGTGCGAAAAGTGTTTTTTCCACACTAATACAAGTGCAAAAGTGGTTTCCTGCACCAACACAAGTGCGAAAAGTGGTTTTTCAACACTAACACAGGTGCGAAAAGTGGTTTTTCAACACCAACACAAGTGCGAAAAGTGTTTTTTCAACACTAACACAAGTGCGAAAAGTGGTTTTTCCACACTAATACACGTGCAAAAGTGGTTTCCTGCACCAACACAAGTGCGAAAAGTGGTTTTTCAACACTAACACAAGTGCGAAAAGTGGTTTTTCAACACTAACACAAGTGCGAAAAGTGGTTTTTCAACACTATCACAAGTGCAAAAAGTGTTTTTTCCACACTAATACAAGTGCAAAAGTGGTTTCCTGCACCAACACAAGTGCGAAAAGTGGTTTTTCAACACTAACACAGGTGCGAAAAGTGGTTTTTCAACACCAACACAAGTGCGAAAAGTGGTTTTTCAACACTAACACAAGTGCGAAAAGTGGTTTTTCCACACTAATACACGTGCAAAAGTGGTTTCCTGCACCAACACAAGTGCGAAAAGTGGTTTTTCAACACTAACACAAGTGCGAAAAGTGGTTTTTCAACACTATCACAAGTGCAAAAAGTGTTTTTTCCACACTAATACAAGTGCAAAAGTGGTTTCCTGCACCAACACAAGTGCGAAAAGTGGTTTTTCAACACTAACACAAGTGCGAAAAGTGGTTTTTCAACACTAACACAAGTGCGAAAAGTGTTTTTTCAACACTAACACAAGTGCGAAAAGTGTTTTTTCCACACTAATACAAGTGCAAAAGTGGTTTCCTGCACCAACACAAGTGCGAAAAGTGGTTTTTCAACACTAACACAAGTGCGAAAAGTGGTTTTTCAACACTATCACAAGTGCAAAAAGTGTTTTTTCCACACTAATACAAGTGCAAAAGTGGTTTCCTGCACCAACACAAGTGCGAAAAGTGGTTTTTCACCACGAACACAAGTGTGAAAAGTGGTTTTTCAACACTAACACAAGTGCGAAAAGTGGTTTTTCAACACTAACACAAGTGCGAAAAGTGTTTTTTCCACACTAATACAAGTGCAAAAGTGGTTTCCTGCACCAACACAAGTGCGAAAAGTGGTTTTTCAACACTAACACAAGTGCGAAAAGTGGTTTTTCAACACTATCACAAGTGCAAAAAGTGTTTTTTCCACACTAATACAAGTGCAAAAGTGGTTTCCTGCACCAACACAAGTGCGAAAAGTGGTTTTTCAATACTAACACAAGTGCGAAAAGTGGTTTTTCAACACTAACACAAGTGTGAAAAGTGGTTTTTCAACACTAACACAAGTGCGAAAAGTGTTTTTTCCAGACTAATACAAGTGCAAAAGTGGTTTCCTGCACCAACATAAGTGCGAAAAGTGGTTTTTCAACACTAACACAAGTGCGAAAAGTGGTTTTTCAACACTATCACAAGTGCAAAAAGTGTTTTTTCCACACTAATACAAGTGCAAAAGTGGTTTCCTGCACCAACACAAGTGCGAAAAGTGGTTTTTCAACACTAACACAAGTGCGAAAAGTGGTTTTTCAACACTAACACAAGTGCGAAAACTGGTTTTTCAACACTATCACAAGTGCAAAAAGTGTTTTTTCCACACTAATACAAGTGCAAAAGTGGTTTCCTGCACCAACACAAGTGCGAAAAGTGGTT